>NC_089580.1:13281537-13493172 GCF_019320115.1 Miscanthus floridulus
GCATACTCCACCTCCGCGAGGAGGCCCGCGACCCGCCACCCATCGGAGGAACATCCTCCATCGACTCTGGGATGCGCGACTTCGACGGCGCGACATCTGCGCTTCATTCCGAGCAAACTCTCTGCTCAAACCCCACTGTAAGTAATATGTGTGCTACTCACTCTTTATTTACTATCTCTCACCAGTCACCTGGAGGAAATATACCACCCATGCCACAAACGTCATACGATCGGTTCCCCTATGGCCTTGTGTCCTCCGCGGACGCCTACGCTCGGGGGCTCCGAGGGATGCTGGCACAGTGCCTCCTCACGTCCGAGTTCGTGGGAGTAGTGGGCTTCGTTCCTGCTATTCCTCACAAACTTCCGGATGATGATGGCAAGAGCGACGGTTCAAGCATCGGTGACGTGGCACCCCGCCACTATCCATCCCGAGATTGCGCTATGGCGGACGCTCCGCGACAACCGTCGGTGGTTGTGGAGTCTATGCAGACCCACACCCCTCCGGACCCACGTGCGGGAGCCCTCGCGTCTGCGCAAGCGTACGCTGAGGAATTACGACAACGACGACAGAATCAGCCGCCGTCTACATCGGCGCCGTCGGTACAGCACGTTGCGCCCCACGCGCCTGGCCGGGCGGGTAGCGCCTGGGGTCGCGCTCGTCAGGTTCAGCATGACATCGTGAGCGAAGGGAATGATGTCCCACAATTCGCCCGGGCCGGCCAGAATATCGCTGCTGCAGCAATGCTTCTCCGCGGTGTTCCCGAGCCCGTCGACCCTCAGGAGCGGGCAGTCTACCAGAACCTCTGGGTTCTAGTAGAGGCCGCCTCCGTCCAACAGGTGGAAAGCTCCGCATCGTGACTTCGACCCTCGCCCTCTCTCCCCACTAGGGGGATGGGGACGCACCAGCCGGATCGATCTGTTCGCTCGCCACCGCAGCAGGCTCGGCTCGGGGAGTGGCAACCGCGCCACGGTCCAACCAGGCGCCTGCTCCACACCGACCGCACCAGGATGCTTGTAGCGTCGCTGGCAACCGTCGTCGAGCCCAACACGGTAACGACGTCCGCCATACGGCAACAGGCGAAATGGACCCTGACCGAATCATCGAGGGAAGCGGAGAAACGCACCCCAGGCGCGATCGCCGGCCAAATGATCGGAGCCCCAGCCCTGAGGGCCCGGGGCCACGGGCCTTCAGCCGGCGCATCCGGAGAGCGTCGTTTCCGCAGCGTTTCCGGCCTCCCACCAACATCACCAAATACACCGGGGAGATAAACCCAGGCATTTGGCTTGAAGACTTCCGGCTCGCCTGTCGAGCCGGAGGAGTGGATGATGACTTTTTCATCATCCAATATCTTCCCATTTGCGTAGGGGAGCATGTTCGGGCATGGCTCGAATTCCTTCCACACGACAGTATCCGCGATTGGGCAGACCTCAAGAGGGTCTTCATCGGGAATTTCCAAGGGACATACGTCCGCCCGGGAAACTATTGGGACTTCAAGAGCTGCCAGCAGGAGCCCGGCGAATCCCTGCGGGATTACATCCGCAGGTTTTCCCAACGTTGTAACTCCCTCCCTGATGTCGTCGACGCAGACGTCATCAGTGCCTTCCTCTCCGGGACAAACTGCGAGTCCCTGATCCACAAGCTTGGTTGCCTAAAACCCCGCACCACCCGCGATCTACTCGATGTGGCCACCAACCACGCCTCCGGCGAGGAGGCAGTCGGAGCAGTCTTCGGCGGAGGCCAGGACAAAGGCAAGCCTAAGTGCGCAGATCCGAACGAAGGCCCCTCCACTCAGAGGGGCAAAAAGAACAGGAAGGATCGGCGCCGGACGGACGATACCACGTTGATCGCCGCAGCTGATCGCGCACCCAGGCAGCCCCAACAGGGACTACCTGACCACTTCAACAAATTCATGGATGGTCCGTGCCCCAATCACGCCTATCCTGTCAAACACCTCTACAAGGAGTGCGAGCTCCTCAAACGTTTCCTCCGACAGGCCGGCGCGCCAAAGGAGGGGGACGGCAAGGAGCCAGCAGTTAGGAGGGGTGGCGCGGCAGGCAAGGACGGGGATGGTTTCCCTAAACCCGATGAGTGCATCATGATCTTTGGCGGATCGGACGCCATCTGGTCCAAACGCCAGCACAAGGTACACTACAGGGAGGCATGCGTCGCTGAAACGACCGTCCCCTCTTTTCTTAGCTGGTCGGAATCCCCAATCACCTTTGATCAGAGGGACCATCCCTCCTACGTCGCGAGACCAGAACATTACCCGCTCGTCGTTGACCCCATTGTCCGCAAGAAACGCCTCACCAAGGTGCTAATGGACGGGGGCAGCGGTCTCAACATCCTGTACGTCGACACCCTCGATGCCATGCGCATCCCTCAATCAGAGCTCCGCCCGACGGGCTCCCCCTTCCATGGGGTAATCCCAGGAGCGCAGGCATACCCGCTCGGACAGATCGATCTGCCCGTCACATTCGGCAGCCGAGCTAACTTCCGCTCAGAGGTCCTCACCTTCGAAGTGGTAGACTTTCCGGGGTCCTACCATACCATTTTGGGGTGGCCATGCTACGCAAGATTCATGGCGATCCCCAACTACACCTACCTTAAGCTAAAGATGCTGGGACCAAACGGTATCATCACAGTTCACACGCCTTCGAGTGTGATCGCGAGCACTACGAGCTCGCCACCATGGTCGTCAACTCGTCTGAGCTCCTACAGCTCGGGGAGTCGTCAACCCCTGCAGTCCCAGACTGCAACAAACCAACCTCCTCGACGGCCTTCCGCCCGCTCGAGGAAACCAAGGCGGTGGGTGTCGATCCCACCAACCCAACCAAGACAATCCGGGTCAGGACCCAGCTTCTGGCCAAATAGGAAAGCGAGCTCGTTGACTTCCTGCGCAACAACCGCGATGTCTTCGCATGGCGGCCGTCTGATATGCCAGGGATACCCCGGGAGGTTGCCGAGCATGCACTACGCCTTACCCCATGCTCTAAACCCGCCAAACAACGCATGCGTTGCTTCGATGATGAAAGGCACAGGGCTATAGGCGAGGAAATCGCCAAACTCCTGGCAGCCGGGTTCATCAAGGAGGTCTTCCATTCCGACTGGCTTGCCAATCCCGTCCTGGTTAGAAAAAAGACCGAGAAGTGGAGAATGTGCGTCGATTATACTGGACTCAACAAAGCGTGCCCAAAGGATCATTTCCCATTACCACGCATAGACTAGATAATTGACTCCACCTCGGGTTGCGAAATCCTCTCCTTTCTGGATGCCTACTCAGGCTATCACTAGATCGCGATGAAAGAGTCCAATTAGCTCGCAATCTCGTTCATCACCCCGTATGGTTCGTACTACTACGTAACCATGCCTTTCAGCCTGAAGAACGCTGGCGCCACCTACCAAAGGTGCATGCAGCAATGCTTCGCCAACCAAATCGACCCGCTCGACCAGCCCGATCAGGCCGAGCGGCCAAAACCAACGATCGCCGTCTATGTTGATGACATAGTGGTCAAAACGGCTCAAGCTTGTGACCTGATCGCAAACTTGGCCGCGACGTTCGCGAACCTCCGAAGGTTCAACATCAAGCTGAATCCCGAAAAGTGTGTTTTCAGGGTTCCAAAGGGGAAACTGCTAGGATACATTGTATCCGAGCGCGGCATCGAAGCCAACCCTAAAAAGATCACGGCCATCTCCAACATGGGCCCCATACGCAACATCAAGGGCGTGCAGAGACTCACCGGTTGCCTGGCTGCCTTAAGCCGCTTCATCTCCTGGCTCGGTGAACGGGGGATGCTGCTCTACAAGCTCCTCAAAAAGACGGACGCCTTCGTCTGGACTGAGAAAGCCCAGCAGGCTCTCGAAAGCCTCAAAACATTCCTAACGACGTCCCTAGTCCTCGTCGCTCCCAAGCGGGGAGAACCCCTCCTCTATGTCACGGCAAGTAACCATGTGGTGAGCGCCGCCCTGGTCGTAGAGAGGGAGGAACCGGGACACCAGCTCAAAGTGCAGCGACCTGTATACTTCGTCGGAGAAGTGCTTACCGACCCCAAGGTCCAGTACCCCCAGGTGCAGAAACTCCTGTACGTCGTGTTAATGGCCGCTAGGAAGCTCCTACACTACTTCACCGACCACGAAGTCACAGTCGTCACTTCATACCCACTCGGAGACATCATCCGCAATCGTGATGTCGCGGGACGAATCTCTAAGTGGGCCCTTGAACTCATGGGCCATGACATCAGGTATACCCCCCACACCACGATTAAGTCTCAGGCTCTCGTGGACTTTGTCGCCGAATGGACGGAGGTCCAGCTACCGGCCCAGGACGTCTCCCACGAGTACTGGACAATGTACTTCGATGGGTCCATAATGGCGCCCGGCTCGGGGGCTAGAGTAGTTCTGATCTCCCCAGATGGGAGTAGGCTCCGCTACGCCATCTGCCTCCACTTTTCGGCTTCAAACAATGCCGCAGAATACGAGGCCCTTATCAACGGACTACGCATCGCCATCAAGCTCGGTGCTACGCGACTGTACGTCAGCGATGACTCGGAACTAGTCATTGATCAGGTCATGAAGGAATCCTCCTGCAAAAGTCCCCTCATGACATCATACTACCAAGAGATGCGTAAGCTCGAGGACAAATTCCAGGGAATCGAACTGCATCACGTCCCTCGAAGGGACAATGACGCCGCCGATTTCCTCGTAAAACTGGCCGCCAGGCGAGATCCGCCCCCGAGCGGAGTCTTCATCAACGACGCCCACGAGCCATTTGCCCGCATCCTGGAAGGTCTGACCCAGACACACCCCGACAGCCAGCCGGCGCTCGGGGGCTCTTACCCCAGTACCTCTATAACGATGTCACCCGCGGACGTCGCTGTATTGGCACTCGATCAAACCGATTGGCGAGCACCGCTACTCGCCTACCTCCTCGAGGAGGTTCTCCCACATGAAAGAACCGAAGCCCGATGAATCGCTCAACGCGCCAAGACCTTCGTCGTGCTCGGTAACAAACTCTATAAATGGAGTCCGTCAAGAGTACTCATGAAGTGCGTCCTCGCTAGCCGAGGAAAACAGATCCTCCTCGAGGTCCATTCCAGGATCTGCGGGCATCATGCGGCCCCAAGGTCCCTGGTCGGAAAAAACCTTTCGCCAAGGTTTTTACTGGCCCACCGCACTACGAGATGCAGAGGAGGTCGTCCGCAGGTGCGAAGGATGCCAGTTCTACGCTCGGCAAACCCATTTGCCAGCACAAGAGCTCGAAACCATCCCAATCACCTGTCCATTCGCGGTCTGGGGCCTCGACATGGTAGGACCTCTCAAGAAAGGTCCAAGCGGTTTTACTCACCTACTCGTAGCAGTCGACAAGTTTACCAAATGGATCGAGGCCAAGCCCATCACCAATCTCCGCTCGGAAGAGGCGGTCAAATTCTTCCTTGACATCATCTACTGATTTGGCGTTCCTAACTGTATTATCACTGACCACGGGACTAACTTCACCGGGAAGAAGTTCCAAGACTTCAGCAATGGATACAACATCAGAATCGATTGGGCTTCGGTCAGACATCCACGAACTAACGGTCAGGTCGAACACGCCAACGGCATGGTCCTCCAAGGACTCAAAACGCGCATCTTCGACCGACTCAACAAACACACCGGGCGATGGGTTGTAGAGGTCCCAGCGATCCTCTGGAGCCTAAGAACGTCACCAAACCGATCCATGGGATTCACACCTTTCTTCCTGGCCTACGGAGCAGAAGCTGTGTTGCCCTCCGACCTCGACCACGGCGCACCGAGAGTAAAAGGTTTCGACCATGACCGAGCCTCGGCGGCTCAACAAGACACAGTCGACCTGCTCGAAGAGGCCCGTGAGACAACCGTCATCCGCTCCGCTCGCTATCAATAGACCCTCCGCAGGTACCACGAAAGGAAGATCAGAGGAAGAATTCTCGAAGTCGGTGATCTCGTGCTACGAAGGACCCAATCTACAAAGGAAAAACACAAGCTCTCTCCACCCTGGGAAGGACCCTATACGGTAACCGAAGTAATCCGACCGAGCACCTACCGACTGGAGGACAACAATGACAATGTTCTCAACAACACTTGGAACATTGAACAGCTACATCGTTTTCCCCTTAGAAACCGGTCTAAACACCTTCAATTAAAGCACATGCTCCTGTAAGAGCGCCCCCGCCCGAACGCTTTCAACCCGGGTCGCTCGGGGGCTCCATAAATATACAGATATTGAGTACTACCTCTCTGTTTTGTTTACTGCTGTATGGAAAATTCCTTCCTACCCTAAAGAGGGGGTAGTTTGTTCCTTTGTTTTACCTTACGTAACTTTGCTTTAGAACATTCCGACTGATTGCACCCTGCCTTTTCCTACGGCTACAACCGGTCGAGCCTCGCGGGCCACGCCCTGGGCTCGCAAAGTTGCGACCTATGGAACAAATGGGCAGGTACGAAATAGAAAGAAATTTAAAACAAAATTATGCTAAGGAGAAACTAAGGAACGGAAGGGAACAAGCTTCCCCAAATGGAATGACTCCATCACAGAAAACAAAATGCCATTATAAACTGTTAAGTACACGAACGTTTTATACGGGGGCTTCCCCCACAAATTTAAAACTATCCGCTTCCACTAAACTACTATTATTTTTACATGCTACTGGGGTGGCCTGGTGAAAGGTCCTTGTGTGGTTTTGGTAATTGAGTGACAACCTAGGTGGACTAATTGTGTTTATTTGAGATACACATGTGATTAGTCCACAGGTACATGTGTGTGCTATGAAGGTGCAAATGGCTTGGAGATGTTATAAAGCTCACACATGTGATGATGAAGGAGCTTAAATGCATATGAGACATGACATTGAGTCATGTGATCAAGGTGGAGAAGATCAAGACAAGACTTGCTTGATGGACCGGTTGCAAGCGTGAAGGACAAGTCGAAGGCTTTGGAGTGATGGACCGCGTGGTGGTGAAGCTTGAGCAAGACTTGGCGTTGATGGACGATGGCAATGGTGAAGAGCAAGTAAAGTCAAGATCGATGAACCAATATGATCACGTGATGATATAAAGTGGATCATATCATTGTTGATCATGTTGGTGCATGTGTTGCATCAACATTGGAGGAGATGGAATGGAATGCGCAAGGCAAAGGTATAACCTAGGGCATTTCATTTCACCGGTCATATGTGTGTAGAGAAGTTTATGACCGGGTTTAGGATAGATGGCCGTACTATCAAGAGGGACAAACTTGTTTACATATCGGTCATCTAGTGCCACTCGAGTGATCTAACTTTGCATCGTCGCTAGGATCGAGTGGCGTGGCAAGTTGAGTGGCTAATCCTTTGAAAAATGATTGTGAAAATGCTAACACACATACACATGATGGTATACACTTGGTGGTGTTGGTACATTTGCAAAGGAGAAGAAGTTGGTGATGAAAACAAGTGAGTCCCGTTGGTTACAGAGTGACCGGACGCGTCCGGTATGGTGACCGGGCATGTCCGGTATTTGGCAGCGTACTCAGCGATCGGAGGCATCCGGTCGCCACACCGGACGCGTCCGATGTGAAGCAGAAAAGGCAGTGTTCGACAGAGCGGTCGATCGGACGCTGGAAGCGTCCGGTCCGGTGTGACCGGACACGTCCGGTCGTCCGTGGGTACTGGACTCGACCGGACACTGAGGCTCAGCGTTCGGTCGGTTTCTAACTGTCGCGTCCGGTCGGCCCTGGAGGCTTACTAGACTCGACCGGACGCAGCGGTCGAGCGTCTAGTCGGTTTGTGCTGAGCGTCCGGTCGTCGTGTCAGAGAGCCGTTGGAGGCAACGATTGGACACGTGGTGGTCAGGCAGCTACCGGACACGTCCGGTATAGCGACCGGACGCGTCCGGTATTTGCGATCGGCACGTCTGGTGCAGCGTCTGGTGCTGGGTCCGGTCGGCCCGAAAAACGCCTAGTGAAGGGGTAACGGCTAGTTTAGCCCTTGGGGCTATAAATAGAAGTGGCCTTCGGCCATGGCCGTAGCTTTGAAGAGCTGAGCACCTTGGGGGACTTTGTGTCCATGCTTGAGAGTGCTTAGGAGCCCTCTATCTCACACATACTTGATAGTGATCATCCGATTGTATGAGTGAGCGATTCTAGTGTGATTGCATCGTGAGGTTGCATCGAGTGGCACTAGGTGATCGAGTTGCAAGCCGGTAGTGCTCGTTACTCTTGGAGGTTGCCACCTCCTAGACGGCTTGGTGGTGGTCTCTGTCGAAGCCCGCAAGAAGCTTGTGCTGCGCTCCGGAGAAGTGCTTGAGGGGTACTTGTGCTCGCCCCGCGGGAGTCGCAAAGAGCAACTTTAGTAAAGCGTGTCATTGAGCTACCCTCACTCAAGGGGTAGGTTCTTGTGGCGCCCGACATGCGGGCTTAGCGGGTGATGCTAATTAGCCGCTGAACCACCAAGTGAGCGGTCGACACAACAGAGACTAGCGTGTTGGCAAACACGTGAACCTCGGGAGAAAAATCATCGTGTCAACCTTGTTCTTCCCGTTGGTTTGCATCCCTATTACACAAGCTTGCAATTACTTTCATACATATTAAGCTTGTGTAGTTGCTCTTGTAATTAGATAGCTTGTGTAGCTTGCTAATTACCTTCTTGCTTGTGTAGCATAGAAGTAGCTCCCTTGCGTGGCTAATTTGGTTTGTGTAACCTTGTTAGTCACATTACTTAGTTTGTGTAGCTAAGTATTTACGCTCTCTAATTTGGCATTAGTTGCCTTGTTATTGAGCATTGCTAGTGAGCTTAGTTGGCTGTGTTTTTGCTTACTAGCATGTGTAGGAGCTTTCTTGTTGCTTAAAGTACTAGTGGCATAGGTTTGTGTGACCTTGCTCCTAGAATTGGTTAGGTGAGCTTTAGCTAGCCCGACACCTTTGTTGCTTGATTAGTATCTTTGAAAGGTGCTAGAGAACATAGATAGAGGGGTGTAGCCTTGGCTAGACCGACCGTCTTAATTCCGTACTTGTTTCAGTTAGCCGACGCAATTAATTTTAGAAAAGACTATTCACCCTCCTCTAGTCCGCCATCTTGACCCCTTCACCTGGCGACATCCGACGACAGTGCAACCGACGAAGGCTCGAGCTGCTCACTTCCCGACGACGTGGCATCCGACTCGGCCAAGACCGGGGCGACATTCACCTCCAATCCAACATCACGCTTTGGGTTTGCAAAAGGATCCGTAAGTCCTCCCCCTCGCTCACTCTTCCTCTCACTTAGGAACCGCCGCAGCGTACAGGCACACTCGATGAGAAAGAAGAAGGAAGAGCGAGGAATCTTCGCCAGAAGAGACCACCAGACCTCCCTGAGTCGATCAAATCACCCAGGAGAGATCAACCGGCCTCCTGAGTCGATCGATTCACTCAGGATAAGCACCTGAGATACAGGTAGGAAGCGAAGGGACGCCCCATGCGGGCCATGCCGACTCCGTCTCGAATGACGAGCACGGGTCCCGATCGGACATTTCCGACTGGAGCTCTCCGAACCCCGTCTCTCAGGTCATCAAGGTAAGCATGTGTTCATTAAATACAAAACTGTTCACACGAGAGCTAACCCACGATTAGCGCAGGTCTCGGACGGGCGTTTCCGACTGGAGCTCTTCGAACCCCGTCGCTCCAGTCTTCAAGGTAAAACACCATCAAAGCCCCTCTATTTCATTACAAATCATTCATACATCCATACGCGCATTCATCTCATACGCCTGAACCCCCCGGACGGTTAGGGCATGAACCGCCCGGGGGCTCGGGAACTAAGCATCGCACGTGCAGCGAAATGCACCAAAACGCTCCATGTTGCGCCACGAAGCGGTGGCTTGCCTCATTCGACATGAGCAACCAAATAGAGCTAGGGGAGAAAACCGTAGATGAGCACCGTGCGGCCTTCGCCCGGTCTGGCAAACCGGGTCATCTCAACCTTCTCGTTCGATCCTGAACCCACCAAGCCCACAGAATCTCCATCGAGGGGAGGCCATCAGGCCACATGGGTCGGTCTATGGAACGACTTAGGCATCTGTCGGGCTGCAGGTAAAGGAGTAGTGGAATGTCACAAAAGGGCTATGCCGACCCCGTCACGAACGATGGACCCAGATTCCACTCGATCACACCCGTTAGTGAGCTCACCGAGCTAGTCTTCGAGCCTGAGTGATCGGGACAGGCGACAAAACTCAGCCCCTCCGGTTGTGAGGAACCGGATGGGGTAGCACAAAAACGACTCACAGCCCCCACGAAGGCCCAACAAGGCTCGGGGGTTTAAACGCCATGGGACTGCGACTCCGAATTCGCGTCGACGGGATAGGCGACATCCGGCTACGGCTTGGGACCGTGACTCCTTAACTCGCGTCGACGGGATAGGCGACATCCGGCTACGGCTTGGGTCCATGACTCCTTAATTCGCGTCGACGGGATAGGCGACATCCGGCTACGGCTTGGGACCGCGACTCCTTAACTCGCGTAACGGCTTCAGACAGATTCACTAACTAAAACTAACTCTTTCGATCCATGGCGAGCACCGACGCCTGGGTCTACTCGTGACTCCACCTTACCCGATCCCACAGCGCGCACCGACGCCAAAGATCGAACTTTGTTGCATCCGAAACTAAGTTATTTCCATTCACGGCGTGCACCGACGCCAGGGCTTGTTTCAAAAACTAAAAACTTCCTCGTCCGATCCCCGGCGCGCACCGACGCCAGGATCATTAAGTTCTGTCTCAATCCAATCCTCGCGCTTAAAAACACCTCGGCTGCGTAATGACGCCATGGTTAAACAAAATTCCGTCTCAAACTAAAAAACATGCATACACGCCTGCTGAGACAACACCCCCAATCGGTTCGGCCCAAACCGCCTGGGGCTCGAGGGCTACACCCGCAGGTGCGCTCGCGCGCACCCGCCGGCAAGACAAAAATCCCTCGGACGATTCTGCCCGAATCGCCCGAGGGCTCGGGGGCTCTTGTCGGGTTCATAAACCCGGGGTCCCTCGGGGACCGGCTTCCACGCCAGGGCTCGGCCTAGGAAAACAACCTTTCTTTCTTCTGGACCAGCCCGAAAGTCTAAAACCAATAGACCGGAGCACTCGCTTCAGGCCCAGGCCGCCTTCGGCTCATCTCTCCGACCGGAGCACTGGCTCAGGCTCAGGCCAGCTCCGAACGGCCTCTCCGATCGGAGCGCTAGCGTCAGGCCCCGGCTGCCTCCGCACGGCCTTCACTCAGAAAACCTGACCCGAGGACCGCCTCTGACTCCGACCCCGTGTCTCCGATCGGGATTCATAGAAAAACACCGCCATCACTATTCTCCGACTGGGGACCATCCGACCGGGGACGCCCGCTCAGAAAGAACTAGAAGGCGTGCGGAGAAAGGCAAGGCATGGCTCACAAGTCAACACCACTGTACCAGGGACCATACCCTGCACGAAGCAGTGCTCTGCAGCCACCATGACACAAAGTATTGTAGGGGCCGCTAGAAACTCCCATATGGTAAGCCCCCTCCGCGTGTCTCTAGACATCGATTGCGGTATGGGCTTCAGGATTTGCCATACCGGGTGAACATAGCACAGCTCCTCACATGCCACTAGGCATCCAGAAATATTTTGCAGGTACCGGCGTCATCCTTCCTGAAGAAGATAGCTCGACCTTCCGTACACGTCTGACATCCTACAGTGACACCGACAGTATTGGGGGCGTCAACCATTATCCAGTTTACTTCACCATAGGCAGCAAGGCTTAGAAATATCTGTACTCTCTCCCCCTCACTTATAGAGCCATCCCCTTCATCTATAAAAGGGGATGTGCTCCCTCCAACGGGGGAGATCGACTTCTTCAAGCCCAGACTCACTAGATCGACATCAATACTCCCAACCACAGGACCGCCAAGTTCCGACCGCGACCCATCCGGTCAGAGCCGACCGAACCTCTTGTACACCCCCTTCTTCCTCCTTCTCGTTTGTACCCCCACTATAGACTTTGAGCACCTGGGCTCAGGAATAAAGTCACCGACCGACCCCGACTGGACGTAGGGCATGTTGCCTGAACCAGTATAAATCCTGTGTCATTATATGCTAGGCCACCTCCGATCACAACGTACAGCAAAACTACAAATATTTACTAGTTGATCACTTTCCGCACCGACACTATCGGTCCTTCCTGTACACCGATCATATATAGGTTTCGCCATGAAGGATGTATATATAGGTTATAGGGATATAACAAAGCCCTTGATGTGTGCCTGGCTAACTAAATTACTGTAGGTAAAAGTGCACCGCTTCTACACCTGACCACTGATTACTTGTAGATAAACTTGCTCTGCTTCCCTATATACTGGTCATAAGAAGTTATGGTGAAGCCACTCCTAGATTTTCTGTAAAATATTGGAACTTCAGTTTCACTTTTTTGTGTAGTCAGTTGCATTATAAACTGAAATTCTAATATATCTTTCTCCTGCGGGCATCACGATCAAGAAATCATACATAATCATTGCGCAATCAACAACAACAACAACATAATCATTGCGCAATACCAACTGAAATTTCTTAGTTTTCTTACTATGTATTGCTTTTGTTCCTTGACTATATCTTTCATCTGGAAGGTTTTTCTAAAACTGAGAATGACAAAGTTTCTTGTACCGGAAGAAATTTGAACATGGTTTGGTCACCACTAAGGTAATTTTGGCAGTAGTTTAGGTCCTATCACCCCTTAAATCTACAAGGGTGACCTTTTAAAAGAAAAGAAAAAATATGTTGTGCAACAACTGACATTGACATAGGGTGGAAAAAAACTTATGTACTATGTTCTTTAGTTAACAGTTCAGTTATTAGTCGCACAGGCAAAACTTCCAGGACAATCTTTCTATTAATTATCTACTCACTTATTAGAGATTTATCAAGACCTCATTATGAGAAACATGAGATACCAGGGCCTTGTTAATCACAAAAAAACACACAAGCAGCACTGCCATTACTTATATGTGACAACTCAGCAAAAAGTATCAATGCCTGGTGTGTTCGTTGCTTCTGTACAACTAACAGTGAGAAGCAACATCACTTTTTTTTAAAAAGAAACCCAACCATTTTCCTTTTCGGTTATTGCTTGTACCTATTGAGATCTGATTGGTACTTTTGCTGATTGCAATTTTCTGAAAACTTAATTTCATGTTACTGCAAAACTCCCACATATTAGAGGTTATTAGAAGACTTTGAACGAGTGTTCCTGTCGAACTCAGTGGAAAGGGTCAGCAATCACAAGATGCTGCCTTGGCCAATGGTTGACATATGCCATATTTGCATGCTCTTCACACATTGGTTTATGATGTAGTTAACTCTTTTTTCTCTGGTTACTTGCTCATGAAAAGATTGAAGTTTTTTTTAGAATAGAGATGCTGTGATTTTTGGCCATTTGATTTTTGTATACCTGCATTGTCCTTGATTCTATATTCGTGTATGCCCTTTTCTTTTGTAGTGACCCAACCAACACAAGAGGCATTTCTGTAAGCTATTATTGATTACAGAGGTTCTGGAATGCAAGGAGCGCAGGGATAACCGTGCGGAGAGCTGGAGGCACCAGAGGGTCCACCAATCAACCACCAACATAAACGCAGGGCGTGGTGATCATTCACCGCAAAGACGATGACCTTATATTCTTTTTAGGGTGCTGTTTGGTTCCACTTTGGGAGTGATAACGTAAATGAAAACAGTTGCCGCCGCTACCTGTTACACCGTAATAAAAAACACACTTTGTTTGGTGGGCGTACGCAGCGACTGGTTCAAAGCCTGGAGGTGGACGGTATCAACGTTGCACGCCTCCGTATTGGATCCCTCCGCGAACGGTTCCGGCCTCCCTGAAACGAGAAAATTGAATATTTGGGACTGCCGCTCGGGTGCATGACAAATGGAGTCCTATGTTTGCAAATCTCTCGCAGATAGACATCCAAATCTTTAGCTTTTTAGAAAGATGAGTTAATATTTCATAGTGTTGTTATATTATCGTGTGAGTTTTTATACAAAAGTTTAGCTGTCCCGTAGCAACGCACGGGCACGCTACCTAGTATTAAATAAACATAGACTAATAATAAAATTAATTGCACAGATATAGACTAATTTATAAGACGAATCTATCAAACCTAATTAATTCATAATTTGACAATATGGTGATACAGTAAGCATGTGCTAATGATGAATTAATTAGGTTTAATACATTTGTCTTACAAATTAGTCTATACCTGTGCAATTAGGTTTTATAATTAGTTCAAGTTTAATCCTCCTAATTAGCATCGAACATACAGGGGGACTAAACTGGATCAAAACACCCCTGGCCGAGTCCTGCGTGGTCCTGGAGATTCTCACCCGGAAGGAGGAACACAGACGCATGCTTTGAACCAGACGTCGGAGGATCAAGCAGCACGATGCTAGGCCACGTCAGTCGTCCCAACAATCTCTTGCTCTCCCTAAATAAATGCATACTAGTGCATCACGCGCGCCTCCGCGCGCTGGTGATTAAATAGATATCAAACCGTGTAGATAACGACGCTTACGTAGACCACAGTGCAAGCATAGTAATTAACGGTAAATGTAACGCAGAGGTAGCAAATCTACTTATATTACATCGATGGATGCCATTAAGATGGCAATGTTTTGAGGTGGAAGCATAAGGTAGTGTTTTAGAGATATTACAGGAGTGCATGCCATATGTCAGACAGAGTTTATAGTTTGGCACGTAGTGTGCTACAACAAAGTTAGAAGCAGGTAGGAGGTGTAGTTCCATAAGATTAGACAGTTGATCCTAGACTATACAAGAAAGCTGATGATGAACTGCATAAGCGGACAGATTATGCATACAAAAGATAGTCTTATGTGGCGGTATAGCAACCTAGGCACCAAATGTTCGAACTGGCGTTGTAAACACCAATGTACAGAGTGCTGAAGATGAGCTGGGCTGTAGGCGCTGTGGCGGCCACGCAAAAGGCGATGCACGAAGGGATGTTGCAAACTGCACAAAAAACAAATAGGCTGAGCTGATGACAAGAGCGGCGAAGGTGTCTTTCTAAAACTATGGCAGCATGTATTTAGAAACCTATTTCAGTTTTTGTGACTATCTGAAGAGGATCTGCGTCCAGCAGACTTGCCATGAGGCTTAGCATCCTGAGGTCGTGGCCTGCAAGAAGAGCATAGTTATGATTGCTGAGAAGTTGCACAGAAGGACTATATCCTCATGTTCTAATTGATCAGTTTATTGCTGAATACCTTTTTGCTCGGCTATCTAGGGGGTCCTCAGAATGTTGCTTCTCTGGATCCTTATCATGTCCGGTCATCTGGACGTCGATGGTGAGTTGGCGAGAACTCTGATGAGTAGATTGAGCGAATATTGTTTGATCCTATAGGAAAAGGACGTCATCGACAGAGGCTGCTGAGCATAGTTAATAGGAAGTTTGTATTCACATTTATCATGTGTGAGAATGCAACTCTAGCATTAGCATCTTTGGTGTAAACCTGAGTGGGGAAAAAAGAAATGACTTGTGAATACAAAGATGACAAACCTCCTTATGAGTAGACTGGTCGTCAAAAAGTTTCCTCTTTGCACCTTTGCTTTCAACATGTGTCGATGACTTTGCGGGGCTGAGGAACATAGCAAGCATATACGATTGTATCAGACCAATATGTCATTATGACCGTGGATGAGCTAGCAAACTCTACATACATAAGTTCTGATATGAGACACATACTCAGCAACACCACATGAAGCAGGGGTATGGACAGGCTGAAGTTCCGTTGAGAGCTGCAAAGGTAAGGAATTTAGCAAATATCAGTGTCCATGAATGGTAAATGCAGATTCAAACAGTAAACTGATGGAGCAAACGAAATCAGGCCCGACAATGTCACTAACTGGTTTTGTTGGAGTAGGAGATTCGACAGGTGGCGCATCTATCATCAGGGAAGATGGCTTGGGTGTACTGGGCGCAGCGGTTGTAGTTGGCATGATCATCAAGGTTTTTGGCGGAGGAGGAATCTTGCTGGTTCCTTCAATTGCTAGCGATCTTGGAGTCTGAAAGGTCCTTGTTTGGTTTTGGTAATTGAGTGACAACTTAGGTGGACTAATTGTGTTTATGTGAGATACACAGGTGATTAGTCCACAGGTACATGTGTGTGAGCAACATATGCCATGGAGGTGAAAATGGCTTGGAGATGTTGCAAAGCTCACACATGTGATGATGAAGGAGCTTAAATGCACATGAGACATGACATTGAGTCATGTGATCAAGGTGGAGAAGATCAAGACAAGACTTGGCTTGATGGACCGGTTGCAAGCGTGAAGGGTAAGTCGAAGGCTTTGGAGTGATGGACCGCGTGGCGGTGAAGCTTGAGCAAGACTTGGCGCCGATGGACGATGGCAACGGTGAAGAGCAAGTAAAGTCAAGATCGATGAACCAATATGATCACGTGATGATATGAAGTGGATCATATCATTGTTGATCATGTTGGTGCATGTGTTGCATCAACGTTGGAGGAGATGGAATGAAATGCGCAAGGCAAAGGTATAACCTAGGTCATTTCATTTCACCGGTCATAGGTGTGTAGAGAAGTTTATGACCGGGTTTAGGATAGATGGCCGTACTATCAAGAGGGGCAAACTTGTTTGCATATCGGTCATCTAGTGCCACTCGAGTGATCTAACTTTGCATTGTCGCTAGGATTGAGTGGCGTGGCAAGTTGAGTGGCTAACATCCTTTGGGAAATGATTGTGAAAATGCTAACATACATACACATGGTGGTGTACACTTGGTGGTGTTGGCACATTTACAAAGGAGGTGGTGTTTGTAGGGTTGAGATGGGTTTGGGTCCCTCTCTCCCTCCCGCCTCACAAGCTCGGCGGGATTCGGCGCTTTCGGGAAAATAGAATGCCTATTTTCTATTGCGCCGGATGCAAATTCTTGTAGTTAGCACACTTAAGCAAGGGTGAAGAGAATGGAGAAGATGCTGGCGTCGGTCAACTAACTGGACGCTGGATCTAAATGCACCGGACGTTGGCAGGCTGCGTCCGGTCACGCTAACATGGAGTGTAGCAGTAGCTGGAGAGTGACCGGACGCTGGGGCTGCGTCCGATCACGTTCGACTGGACGCGTCCTGTCATGCTCGGGAGCTTACTGGAAACGACCGGACGCTGAGGGTCCAGCGTCTGGTCAGTTGAAGTTGCTGCGTCTGGTCAGGTCAAGTGACCGTTGGAACCGAGACACGTGGTCGTCTGCGGGCGACCGGACGCTGAGGTCCAGCGTCCGGTCAACACGACCGGAGCGTCTGGTTGGCCCGACCGTGCCCAGTGAAGGGGTAACGGCTAGTTTAGCCCTTGGGGCTATAAATAGAAGTGGCCTTCGGCCATGGCTGGTGTGGAGCACCTTGGGGGACTTTGTGTCCATGCTTGAGAGTGCTTAGGAGCCCTCCATCTCACACATACTTGATAGCGATCATCCGATTGTGTGAGTGAGCGATTCTAGTGCGATTGCATCGTGAGGTTGCATCGAGTGGCACTAGGTGATCAAGTTGCAAGCCAGTGGTGCTTGTTACTCTTGGAGGTTGCCACCTCCTAGACGGCTTGGTGGTGGTCTCCGTCGAAGCGCGCAAGAAGCTTGTGCGGCGCTCCGGAGAAGTGCTTGTGAGGGGCATTGTGCTCGCCCCGCGGGAGCCACGAAGAGCAACTCTAGTAAAGCATGTCATTGAGCTACCCTCACTCAAGGGGTAGGTTCTTGCAGTGCCCGACGTGCGGGCTTAGCGGGTGATGCTAATTAGCCGCCGAACCACCAAGTGAGCGGTCGACACAACGGGGACTAGCGTGTTGGCAAACACGTGAACCTCGGGAGAAAAATCATCGTGTCAACCTTGTTCTTCCTATTGGTTTGCATCCCCACTACACAAGCTTGCAATTACTTTTATACATATTAAGCTTGTGTAGTTGCTCTTGTAATTAGATAGCTTGTGTAGCTTGCTAATTACCTTCTTGCTTGTGTAGCATAGAAGTAGCTCCCTTGCGTGGCTAATTTGGTTTTAGTAACCTTGTTAGTCACATTGCTTAGTTGGTGTAACTAAGTATTTGCGCTCTCTAATTAGGCATTGGTTGCCTTGTTATTGAGCATTGCTAGTGAGCTTAGTTAGCTTTGTGCTTTTGCTTACTAGCATGTGTAGGAGCTCCCTTGTTGCTTAAAGTACTAGTGGCATAGGTTTGTGTAACCTTGCTCCTAGAATTGTTTAGGAGAGCTCTAGCTAGCCCGGCACCTTTGTTGCATAATTGTTATCTTTGTAAGGTGCTAGTGAACATATATAGTGGGGTATAGTCTTGGCTAGACCGATAGTTTTAATTCCGCATTTGTATCGGTTAGCTGACGCGATTAAGTTTTAGAAAAGACTATTCACCCCCCTCTAGTCCGTCATCTCGACCTTTCAGAGTTGACAGACATTTTTGGAAATCTTCCATAATATACTTGACCTGGTATTCCCTTGTGTTCTTTGAATAGTAAGATTCGCTCGTCAGGCCTACAACAAATGTATACTTGTTTCCGACAATAGCTGTTAGTCCAGGAGGTGTGGCACTCATTCTATTAGGAAGGTGAAAGAGAGACTCGCAGGTTTTCTTAACGATCAGTTGAGCAATATCGTCAAAGCAGAAGAACTGACCCTCTGCAGTGTTGTCTGTAGCAGTGAAGGACAATTTGTACCTGTGAAACGTGGAATGAAAATGACTGGTTAAGAGTGCAATTCAACCTTAGGAATAAACAACGGTGTAGTGTGTATGAAGAGGTAAGAAAGCAGGGTTACCATGGCATAAAATCTGAGGATTTGCAACTACCGCACCAAGGCGCACCGCCGACTTGATCAGAACTGGATTTTTTGCATCCTCGGCAGCCTAGATACCACCACGAATCGTCATCTAGCACAGCCGTAATTATGATTGTGCAGTGAAAGCCTGATTGCTGTGGAAAGAAACAGGACAAAAGTATATACACTGTAACATGCATCGATTAGGATTAGTAACGCAATGGTTAATGGTTTATAGGACATACAGGGAACTCATAGGGATCAACTGCATTTAACTCATCAAGCGACTTGTGCTCTATGACAATTTGTTCATCCTCTTGGAGCTGCGTTGGTGATGAAGGAGGCAAATCTATTGGGAAGTGCTGATCCTGAAACCTATAATTTAAGGAAACTGTCAATAGTAAAGTTTACGTACAATATATAATGAAGGATGCAAATTACCATGTAGAAGCACGACACTCGCCTGTTATAATATGGCTGGGCCTCTAGTATGGGAGGATTTAAATACCAGTGGCAGGCGTTGTTTCTAGTCACATGTGATACTCCTGTAAATTTTTTATGTCTCAGCTATGGGTGCAGGCATGATAAATTCGATTGTAAATAAATTGGAGATGGTAAGAAAATGTACTCTGGAACTCTTTGGGGACGCAACCTACAAATAAACAGAGAATTGCCGTTGGTTTGCTGTCACTGTAGATAGATTCAAGGCTAAATGTCATGCTTCGCAATCCCCATAACGTGACCCTAAGCTCTTTGTCTCTAGAAATCGATGAACACAAAACAAAGAACATGCAATCAAGGGTGTGAAAGTTAAAGGCGAACGTGCAATAAAATCGCAGAGTACTTACTCTAAGTCTTGAATAATTATGTCTCGGGTCAGAGTCGATGTTGCATGTCCTGGTAAACGCGTTGGGACTGCTGGATGCACTTTGATGATAACACCAATAACATCTGTGCATAGCATATAGACTATTAGGAACAGCGACATTTAGGCTAGAGTGTATGATCCACGAAGGAGCTTACCAATAAAATTCGGGTGCTCTCTTACATGCTGATTTATTTCATTGAAAGGGACTATTGTATAAACAAACTGTGGGAAGATGTCTGAGGGGATATCTTCAAGTACCACTCTAGTGTAGCAAGTGAATTTGATCATGCTATTTCCACGAACAGGCATGTAGGAATACTTAGCGTTTTTAACCTTGAACCTGCTAATGGTGTACACCTTGCCAGCCTCTATGAGAGGGCTTTTGTTCTGCACCTCATCTCTTGGAATTTCAGCGTACATAACACCTCCCTGCAATATTTTTGTATAAGAAAAGGCATATTACATGGAGAAAAAGGAAATGTAGGTACATAAAGCTCTGAAGTAAGGCTATAAGCAGCTACACTGTATTGGAAATGTAGACATAGATAGGAAATGTTATAGACCCACACCTCTTTATCAGCGAGAATGAGGTCAACATGTAGGATAGGGCCATTCTCATTCCTAACAGTGAAATTCCACTTTCTGATAACTCGAACACAAACAGAAGCCTGGATGTCTCTTGGCTTTAGATTTGCTAAGAGTGTGGGGGCAGGTGTACGAGCCATATCATGTACCCGTAAAAACAGGAGGAAGATGAATCTCTAACATGGCAAAACTAGAGCACTGTGGTGAACATATTAAGTTAATAAGGTGCAAATAAATGTGTAAGGAAGGACAGTAATTATGTATGTACAACAATGAAGCCTACCATGCATAGGTAGCAGACCAGATTAACGGAGAGGAAGACATGCTAATACACATACACACTGAACCGGAATATCAACATCTAATACAATCAGCAAATACTCAAAATGATCTGTCATGTACTTTGCCCGGCATATGGGACACAAGCAAGTATTTCTTTGTACACAATATTCTTGGTTTCATCTGTACAATTTCCGTTTTCGTCCTCTATCAGAATTCTGAGCCCCTTTTTTGAACTTACACGTGAAAGAGCCACATAGAGCTGCCCATGTGTGAAAACCGGCTTTTTAAGATATATGCCAACGTAAGAAAGCGTCTGGCCTTGGCTCTTGTTAATGGTCATAGCATAACATACTTTAATTGGGAACTGGCGTCTATGGAGAACAAATGGCCATTGTGTATTTTTTAGTGTTAGAGAAATCCGAGGGACGAGGACGGTCTGACCAGCGTGGGTACCCATCATAATGCGTGCCTCAATAACCATGTCTCCAAGAGTAGTGATAATCAGCCATGTACCATTGCAAAGGCCATCAGATTGGCTTAAATTCCGTAGTAACATTATAGGGACACCCACTTTAAGAATGAGTCGGTGCCGAGGGAAATTATTTCCATTGAGAGAGTTTAGGAATTCAACAGGATACAATAGATCATATGCATCATGAGTGCCAGGAGGCTTTCCTATTTTGTCACAGCTCAAATATTCCTTTTCCTAATAGGGGAGGAGAGAAACAACATGCGCGTTAAGTGTTTCGGCCAAATCATTGGTAGGTGTTAAGATGGCTCGGTCCCTAAGGTAGGAGGAATCAGAGTAGCTATTCTGCAAATCTGGATAGATTGCATGAACTATGCAGCTGATGTTATCCTCTTTAGGCATCAGAAGCAAATCATGAGGTATTTTGATCCATGCAGGTTTAGTCTCTCCTTCTTTTGCAAAAGAATTTACTCTACCATCTCCAACATCTAAAATCCAACGGCTAAAATCAGACAACTCTTGACGAGCCTGTAAATTCAAGCCCAAAGAAGACAACCTCATATTCTTAGTAAGGGTAAGGACAGTAACGGACGACCACAATGGAGAATTGACAATAGCGGCGTTGATAACCTGTGCTGGAGTCCCACCCTCAATGATAGGCAGTATCTACCTTAAATCACCACCAAGAACAACAACCTTGCCTCCAAATGGTAGGTGGGCTACTTTAGAATAGTTTTGAGACTGGATATCCTGAAATGTTCTGTCGAGAGCCTCAAAAGCTACTCTATGAGTCATAAGGGCCTCATCCCAAATTACTAATGATGTTATCTGAATCAACTCAGCTAACATAGTACCTCTCTTTATGTCACAGATAGAGGTTTCATCTAGATCACAAGGTATCTTGAACCAGGAGTGGGCTGTGCGACCACTAGGCAGTAACAGTGCTGCGACCCCTAAAGACGCAACGGTAAGAACAATCTTCTTCTGTGATCTCAGATGTGTGACAATACAATTCCAAAGGAAGGTTTTGCCGGTACCACCGTAGCTAGAGACGAAGAAGAATCTAGGTTCTTCATTTGTAACCGTATGGACTATAGAATTGAAGGCAGCAGTTTGCTCATCATTGAGTGATGATAGTAAGTTTGACTGATAAGATGAACAAAGAATGTCATATGCTAATTCTTCTTCAACCAAACGGTTTGTGGAAGAAGAGCCAGAAGCACTTGTTCTATGTGGAAGATGAAATTGTGTATACTGCTACCACTTTTAGCAAATAAAGCAGTTAGATCATCAAGCAAGCGATTCCTAATGTC
This sequence comes from Miscanthus floridulus, assembly GCF_019320115.1. NCBI lineage: Eukaryota > Viridiplantae > Streptophyta > Magnoliopsida > Poales > Poaceae > Miscanthus > Miscanthus floridulus. The sequence goes on from NC_089580.1 coordinate 13,303,877, forward strand.
ACTGTCTAGCATTTGGTAGTTTTGGTTACCAATCATGTCTCTGAACTGGTATTGAATGTCATCAGCTAGGAGCCTCCAAACCTTCTCAAAAAAGGCACACTCATCTCCAACCTCACAAAAGAGAAGCATGGTAACAAAAGTTTTCTTAACTGTCTAGAGGTTGCCCAAGCAGCAGCTTCATCAAAGGCACCGTACCACTCCTGGTCATCACCAAGAAGACCATGGGCCCTGCATGCACTCCTAAAAGTAGGATGGCAGATACCCTAGAAGGATCGAAGCTCTTCATAACTTGTGGCTCCTCTTACCACCAACAATAGCATTCTTAGGAAGTACCAGTCACCAGCCGAAGGATGAACATAATGGATACGGCCTATTTTACCGATGTTGTGACACCGCCGTTCCCATGTCCTAGAGGTTTGTTCCCATCTCCACTTAGAAGGAAAGTCACAATAAGTTAACTCCCTGCTTTGAGAATGGGTTTGATTAGCAACAAACCACTGAGTGAGCATTGTCCTACGTAGGAATTCCTATGAGAGGATGCGGGACATATTGGCTTTCGCACGATATGTAATAAAATTTTCATTGGGTAGATGAACAGGCAACCTTTCTACAGATGGATAGTGTCTATGGATATCATAACCAAAGACTCTCCAACATGCATCTTGCTCACATATATACCGAGAATCTAAATATTCCTTAACCTCATTAATAGTTTGACTCTCTTGATCATAGGGGGGGTTTACACCGTCTCTAACTTTTTGGAGGTAGACCCTGCTACAATCCGATCCTTTAGTCACATATTTGAAGAGGTACTTAATAAAGATGCTCTTGTTACACCACTCTACATTAATGTGAGCCTGGTACCTCTTGAGCAAGGACAAATTATATGGCACAACCCATGAATTATCCAGTCTCTTGCGTCCTTTGTTAATAAACAGACTATTCACGCGTCTTCTGTACACTGCAAATCCATTTTCATCGACTAAAGTTTCATCTTGGTAAGGCTTTGGAAATCTTTTGGAACACCTACTGTTTTTCATGCAAGGACAACTCATATTGTACCTTCCACAAGGACCGTGTACCATTTGTTCTGCCACAAGAGCATATCCCAGTGGATCTTCCTTTGGATCGGGTATCTCAGCGCTAACAAAAGAATCTACATACACTGAAGTTGGCTGTGAAGTGTCGACAGACACCCAAAGAATGATGTGGGCATGTGGCAGACCACATTTTTGGAACTCAACTGTATGGAGAACTGCAGCATACATTAAAGCGTGCGAATGTGAGATAGCGACATAGATCGCACAGAACACAATGCACATGTGAAGACATGTCATCAATAAGAAAGAACAGGCTATAACAGCTAGCGCAAAGGACTGATAGGATGGATTTAGAAATGAGCGAACATATGTCAATGATAATGTGGAAGAAGATAGGTAAATATGTGATGGCTGCAGAAACAATATAAAAGATGAGCAAGGACATAGGAGGAAAGAATAGGCCTGATATTAATACCTGCACTACATGGACCAAAGGCTTTTCCACTCTTAATATCATGCAATAGGTCTTCAAGCTTCATATTAAAAACTCTAACAATGATGTTGGCTCTATCACTAGGCTTTTGTCCTGGTTCAATGATACCCTTAGCTATTTCAGGCCACTTGGCGTTGCATGTGAATGTCACAAAGAAGTCAGGCGGACCATGAACCCTGCATATTGCAATGGCATCATGATAGTTCTGGATCATGTACCTCCGGCCTCCCATGAATGAGGATGGCAAAACAGTCATTTTCCCCATCTGGGTACCGTCCACACAGCCACGGTCTACAGCATCGGATATACCCTGAATGCTCTCAACTCCAATATCACTCTGATTATCTAGAATGTACCATAATCTGCTTTCATCTATAGCTGCTCTAGCATCAACCTTGGTCTAACTAGATAGAAGACCGTAACAAAGATATGGATTTGGCTGATTCCGTCTATAATGGAAATTATAACAGAAGTAATCCCGCATGGTAACCTTACTGCGAGCGTTTTTCCTAGCTGGCATGGCACCATTATACAAAACGCCAATCTGGAATCCACGCTCACCATAGGGGAATAACAAAGGATATTGTAACGCCATATAGGCAGGATGCAAAGAAGATATCTGCTGCAGTTCTCCAGAGTGTGTTTGAATGACTATATCACGCTGGAAAGTGTCAAGAGAAAAGTCCCCGACAACAAGCATAGCAAGCTGATCAGTAGTTGGAAGACACTGAACGGGATCTCCTTCCTTAGCTCCTATAATCCTCACAATGAAATCTTTGGGCTGTCCATCCTGAAGTCTATCCCATGCCATCCTAAATTTCTTAGCAAAAGGATTATGCTGGTCAAGCATATCTATGAGGCTCCGAGTAATGTCAGGATCCAAAGTGTCATCAGATATATTAGCAGGTGCTAAAGCCCGCATTTTGTTAGTGACCTCGTTAGCGGTGTCATAAATATAGAGCTGCAAAAATTTAGGAGGGCTTCCATCTGGTGGCAAGAGAGACCCAATCCGATGGTGCACCTATCCACTTATTTTGAAAATTGGAGGGCCACGGCCATCGTTAAGCGAACGATCAATGTTAGCCCCCATAGACGTGAAGGCAAAAAGGCAATTGTATTGCCTAATATTCTTCATGAATTTGTTGGAATGAGGACCTCCACCAAACGTCATTAGCGCACCCAAAGGATCAGGGCGAGGCTGGAAAGGGGGGATGACAACTTTCCCACTCCAGCAACAGTTGTTATAAACAATATTGTCATCATGGCGCGAAGACTCAGATTTGGCCCTCTCGCCGTACCAGAACACAACATCACAATGACGGCACTGATAATTTGGGGGGCCATAATAGGACCTATCTCGATAAGAGGCTATAAAGAAAGTGTTGACACTGTTTTTTGCACGTGTCAAAATGATCAGAGTGGGCTAATCGGTAGGAGGAAAGTTACTGTATACGCTGATAGCCGATGAAAATCAACTTGTAAAGATGGTTGCCGATGAATGGTGGTGATCGATGGAAAGGTTGATTTAGACTTGGGCGTTGCCGATAAGGTTGGAGATGTTATTGTCGATGCCGATGAAGGAAGGCTTGAAAACTACTGCCGATGAAACAGGAAGTATGCCGATGGAAAGGAGGTCGGTGAGAATTCCATCGTAATTGAGGCGGACAGGGAAATAGATAGGAGTTGATTTCCTTTTCTATATTTAGAGTATGATTCATGTAAGAGTCACGTGTTTCCTTAGATATGGACTTGGTGTCCTAGTCGTATTTGGTTATGTCTCTTTAGATCAGGGTATAAATATAGATTGAGGGGCAATGTAATAAATATATCAATCAATATCAAACCCAATTTTTACTCCTATTTGCATCTACTTATTGCATCTACTTACTTTTCGGCGACTTTGTCAATTTGCATATTTTTTCCTTTTTACGAGTTCTCATTGATTCGGCGAGTTGCATCGCTTCAGTGTGACCTTCGGCGATTCTCGAGTTCCGCGTGAGTACCTCTTGGCCGTGACTTCTGGGCATATCGCTGTTGTCAGGACCAAAGTGCTCGTATCTTCATCCTTGTTGATTAACAGGTCAAATTGACTGGCACGCTTTGGATATCGATTCGGGTATTAGCCCTTTGTGTTTATAGATCCACTTTTGTATCAACACATCTTTTGGCACGCTCGGTGGGACAAATCAATCCGATCAATATGTTCAATCCCGAGATCGATTCAGGGAACATTATCGCGGTATCAGAAGAAGATCTTAAGGAAGAGCAGAGGTAGGCTATGGAAAAGGCTGTAGAAGAATACAGGCAGCTTTGTCTAAAATCGTTTAGCCTGAACAAGAGTGGACAAGTCATCCAGAAGCAAGATTTGCCGTTGCCTCGGTAGGTTACCTTTGACTCCAATCCTGGTAAACTTCAAGAGATGGTTAATTATGCAGTAAATCATGCTTTGATTAATCATTCCAATGTGCTGTCCAATACTGTTCATAATGCTGTGGTTCGAACTCTCAAAGAAGGACAAGCGTCACCGCATTACGTTGGGCCTGCCTATCACCAACCAGAGCCGGCATCTGTCAATACTCCATCGGCTCCCTCGGCCGTTGTGGGTACAGAAGTTACTTCTTCTCCAGTATCGGCAGGCTTACCTAATATTCAATCTACACCAATACGATCAGATCTGGTACTACCAGGAGGACGAGTTCAGCTTAATACAGATCTATCGGCATCAGCTATGTCAGGCCCTGTATCTCAGAATAGCCAGATTCCGGCTAATTGGTGGGGATATGGTATGCCTCTGGAGTCATCTGCTTTCAATCCTGGGTTACCTCAAGTGTTTGATGCAGTAGGAAAAGCTCCTATACCATTGGCTGTTTCGCCAATGGCTCAAGTGCCTCAATATGCCACAGCAACTACTGTGCAACCAACTCCAGGAGGATTCTAGATGCCTTTGGTTCAAACACCCAATTCAAGTCCATCGGCAAGCTTACTGCCGATGCAGTAGAAAGCCCCTGCTATGAGTCAAACTAGGGTTCAGTGTAACACCCTAGGTGTTAGGCTTGCATAATTGCACTTGCATTTCATGGGCATGAGCATCATGCATCCACTCATGAGCTTATATCACATGAAACATGTTTTCGAAACATTGCAACATATTGTATATTTCATGTGTATTGTTTTCATGGAATGAATAGTGTGCAACACCCAAGTGCAACATGTGTAACTCACTTAGTGAAACGTAGTTAGTTGTACTATGCAACAGGATCATGAAACATGTGAAACATGACTAGGAAACAAATGCAACATTTCTTTGGTTTTCATTGTTTCGGTACGTGCAATGCTTGATTCTGGTGTGACCAATGTGTGGTGTGGCTAATAATTTTCTTAAACAACTTAGTAATATTTAGAATGTCGTTAGCAACAATGTTCATGTTGACCATCGTACCTAATTACACTTCTAAGTAATAGTTGGACTTGTGTTGACCCTAGAGCTCTTATCTTTGACTGTTTAAAAAGTACAACTTAGAGTGTTTGCATGTCTGAGCAACCTAAAGCAAAGTTGTAGCAAATTTTATCTGGAACAAACTTTGTTTAGAAGTCAAGTCATGAAAATGTGTGGAACAGTCTCAAACATGGCCCACAAGTCAGAATTGGGGCTGATTCTACACTTAGAAATTTTCTAAGTCCTAAAGCTGAATTACAGTTTCTTGAGCTGATGTTGGGAGCGCTGTATCTCACTAACCAAGCCAAATCAGCCCGAGCTCCTATTACAAGAATTGTAGTTCTCATATGGATGATCAACTTTGTTAACTATGGCATAGTCTAGATCGTCACAGATTAGGAGATAATCACCGTTTAACCTACGCTGTCAGTCATCGTCGTTAAGTCTGAATCACCGTTTTCAGAAAACGGTCAGTGACCGTCATGGCCGACCGAGCTCAGGCCGCGCGCGCCAAGTGGCGGCAGTACGCCGGCGTTGGCCCCGCGGGTCAGGCCATTGCGGACACGACGACGCCACGCGCCCCTCAACTCGCCTATTTGCTTCGCCAAGCGCGTCTGGCCTCGTCAGTTCGCGCCGAACCGAGCCGCAGCCGCTCGCCATTGCCGGCCGGGTCTCCGCCGCCACCTCGCTCTCGCACCACTGCAAAATCGCTGCTGCCAGCCTGCTCCAAGCTCCGCCGCGACCTCCTCTTGCTCGTCGTCGCCTCCACGCAGCCAGTCAATCTCTGGTGAGGCCGCTTTCGACATTTCCGCGCCGCCGCAAGCACCATTGTCGACGGCGACCTCCTCCCCGGTAGCTAGGGAGCCCATTTTCTTCTCCCATCGGCGCGGGGCGGTGAGCTGTGCACTTTGGTGCCGCACCCTTCGCCGGAGAAGCCGCCGGCGGCGAACTGCGCCACCGCCGTTCCTCCTCCCCTGTTTTCTCTCACTGGCGCGCGGGGCCCGTTGTCAGTCGCCGCTGCTGAGGAGGCCACCTGCCTAGACCGCGCCGTGGTGGGGGGGGGGGGGGCTGGGCCGCTTGCGCCGCGTCTTGGGCCGCGCCAGTGTCGCTCGCGGGCCGTCGTTCCTCGGGCCGGCCCAACAGCTGTGGCTGTGTTTGTTTCTTATTTGTTTTGTTTGTTTTATTTCACAGTTTGGCATATAGATTCAAAAATGTGTATCTCCTAGTTGGTAGATCCAATTGCTATGGCTCTAATTTTGTTGAGTTCCTAGTATTGTCTAATATTTAATAAAAATATTATATGAGCACATGTTTTAGAAAGTCTGGATAAATTAAATAGGATTGTGAAATGTGTTTTTGGATACATGCAAACTTGTTTGAATTTTATCTTGAGTTTCTGTGGTCCAAAAATTATGAAATTTTGTGGGTGAGCTTTTCTTGATGATTAGAATCTCTGGTAAAAGTTTGAGGGCCAGTGCATGTATAGTTTTTAAGTTATAGAATTTCTTTTTATCAATAGATAGATCTTGTGTGAATTTTCATAATTTTTCTATAGATCCAGTATAGGTAAAATTTGGTGGGTAAGGTTCTTAGGCTAGAGTGATGCTAGGAAAAATGTGAAATCTGTTGCTTGACACTTTTCATTAGGGTTTCCTAATTATGCTAAAAATGGACATACCACTTGTTATTTTAGGTACAGCAAGTTCTGCTTGCTCAATGGCTTTGAAAATTTTATGGTAGTCTATGTGAAGCATGAGATAGCCACTGTAATTTTTGTAGATTTTTGTGAGCAGTTTTACTATATATTGCTTTAATCACCTAATTAATTAAATAAATTAGAAAAGGGTAATAAATAATTTATTTAGAAGTTGGCACTATACTTTCTAGTGTTCCTCTGGTGTGTGAAACAAGTTGGTAAACTTTGTTTGGTCAAATTAGGCTTTTGCCTCATCAGTAAATAATTAAGTTAGTAACCCTGTCAATTCTGGACAGATTCTAGATTTACTGGAATTCAGTTTGGTTAACATAAGAATCATGCTGTGATGTTTACAAATGAATTGTAGAGAATTTCATGAGCTTTCCAGAATGTCCTCTTGCAAGTCATTTGGATTTATAGAACTCTGGTTATGATTGAATTAAGTGACTACTTGTTGCATATGAAACTTTAACTGTTATTTTAAGTATGTCTTTACTATTCTAAGTTCATGGTACTGTTCCTAGGTGTTAGGCCCTTAACTGAAGATGAGCATCTTTATCTTAGGTTATGCAAGTTAGGTAAGTTAATCTTGTTCTTTCAGTTAAGTTAGAAATATGCTTAAAGTGATTTGAATAGGGCTAGTCTTACTCGGTAAACGAGTGTCCAGTAATGCGTTCGTAAACACTTACTACGATCCATTCATACATGGATATACATTCCATCATCATCTTCCATCTCTTGTGCATGCACGATTCTTACTATGCATATGCATGCAATAGGTGTTCCGGAGGGAGTTACGCTTCTGGAGTTCGAGCCAGTACTTCCGGAGGAGCAGCAGCAAGCTCAGGAGCAGGAGGTGCAAGCCCCCGAAGAAGGAGTCAACGAAGAAGTTCTTGAGTGCCCCGATCACCAACCTTCATCTTTTCTGAAAGGCAAGCCCCGGAGCATTCTAAGACTCCTATGTTTTCAAAATGGTTACTTTGAGTATCTTTATTTATTGATGCATTAAGTGATAGGAATTGGATGCGAACCCTTGTTGCATATATATCTATTCCTTGACCAGTATACGTACCCTGAATCCTATTTAGGTCCAGGAGCGAATCAAAGCTTAGCCATGCTTAGACCGGTAAAAGTCAGGTGATTTCCTGTCACCTGCATATTAGAAAAATGTCTGGTCACGGCTGGCTATAATTGCTATCATGGAGAATAACCATGTGTTAATAATGAATTGTGACCGGGCGGGAGGTCGATAGAGAAGCAACAAGGCAAGGAGGTCTTGGTTGTGGATCTATCCCCGTCTGTGTCGGTTAAGGACCGATTCGCTGTACGTCCTCATGTCATGTTGAACGCATGCCTATCACTTAGTTGGCCGGATAACTCGTTCCGACCGCGAAGCCGAGTAGCTCAACTCAGGCCAGAAGACCGAGAAGTGAAAGTGCGCACCCTGGCGGTAGTAAGGATGTGCGGGGAGCTATTGGCGTAAGTCCGTGGTGAGATTGACCACCTGGCAGAGTGGACTCCCTGAGGGTGCGGCGCTGCTCGGAGCCACGATTCCTAAGATGTACCAAAGGTGACCTAAGGCTGCCTTCGCGAGGTATGCCTGGGTTTGTGTTAGGAATACCCCTCCAGCTGGATAGGAATCGATTCGAATCGCCGTCTCTCCCGGATAGTGAGAACTTGACTGAGCAGCGGCAACGTAGATGCACTTAATTGAACTTGATGGTTAAATTGATGAGGATGATACAACATTATACCGGATATGGTTACTAATGTTTGGAGTTAATCAATTGCTTGCTCTAGTACAGGTGCTAATCTAGTTGATAGGTTAATATTGTTAAATTGCTGCTTACTCATAAATCTAATTATGCTCTCATATCACTTAAGCGTTTTTGCTAAATGATTGTCAAGCTAGATCCTCCGATAAAGCCTTGCATAATCCTTGGTGTCATTTATTTCTGGTTTACAACGGGTAAGTCTAGCTGAGTACCTTCTCGTACTCAGGGTTTATTTCCCCCTTGTTGCAGATGACGTGCTATATAACGGCTACTGCAAGTATTGTCTCCACCCTGCGGGGGATGAAGACTAGACCATGGGCATGATCATCTATGTTTTCTCATCTTACTGCTTTTGCTGGATATGACTATGGTACTGGCTTGTATTTGAACTAAGTGTGGGTGATGGCGTTAAACTACTTTGCTTCCGCTATTTGTGAACTCGTTTTGTAATAACTATGTGTACTCTGATGTATGTGGTACTTATGAACTACTTGTGAAATGGATGTAACATGTGGCTTGTTATGTTGAATTACTGTGATCTTGGTTGTAGGCAAGTTGGTTTGAAATCCTTCGTGGTTTCAGTTGACTACCGGGTTTATATGGGTTCAAGTATGACGATTTGATCACTCTGGTGATTGCTTTTGTACTTGTGCTCTTATAAATTGGTCGGTTCCGTTACAGCTGGCATCAGAGCTAGATTCAACATTAAACATGTCATATGTGTATTTAAAACAAAAGCTTTTGTTGGTAAAAATCAGTTTTGACAACTTATAGCTACATATATAAGTGTTCAATCTAAAATTTTATCTAGGTGTGCCAGTTGTCATATCCTCTATGCCCAAATAAGGACTTTCAGGTGGCTTATTTAAGTAATAACTTTTGGGGGGTAATTGCTTTCATTTTATTTCGTCGTCCATACGGCGTGCTATTGTATGGACGCCATCCGTTTGGGTGGTAATGTATGGATCAATTGCCTCTACGCCCAGGTAAAGTGAGTTGTGAGAGCATGACCGTCCAACTGTCGGTCTAGGGGAGAGTTAGTTTTGGTTACTGGAATGTTTACATGTTGCACACATGTACATATGAAGGTACTTAATTGTGGGTGTATCAATCGGGTAGCTTTGGATACCGAAGTATATATATCCGGGGATGTATATATGGAAAGTATCTTAGTTTACTGCTTTCATTGCATACTTATTTCTTTTGTTGGGATGGGCTGCAATGAAATTTTCTGCAGGTACACTAACAATGCAACGCGTAGTTCGACTAGATACGTACATGAGAGAACGTATGTATGCCACCGTCTATGTCGCTAGAATGTTAAATTTTCTTAAGATTCGTGAGGACGTACGGAACGTGCATGCATCATGTTTACTCATGCCATTCCATTTTTGCATCACTCCCTCCCTTATCTAATTATTCCGTTATAGTTTCTCATCCTGTAAGGTAATCCTCTCACACCCAAGTTGCCATGCTACTACTGATGGTCGCACTAGCACTACCACCCTGGAGCAGTCTCGTTATACTTAGATGAAATTTCTGAAACTTGAAGTTGATCAAAAATTTGGCATTTGAGCGGCTGCATCGCATGAATGTGCGGAGTAAAGTTATGGCGATGTTATGAGGATGAATTATTGTGCCTCTGTTTATTGTATGAAATTAATCTCTCCAATAAGTTCAGTTTGGCATAATTCTACAATCCGTCTGCATTATATCTGACATCGTCCATCATTACTCACAAATGCGCTTCTGCAGATGTCGCGCAATCTACGTTCAGGCCGTGGTGGGGGTAGTGGCGATGATGATCTTCCACCGCCACCTTCGCCCACACCGTCTGATCTGTTGGCCATGCTCGTGGAAGGTCAGCGTGCGTTGGGGGATGCCATGCGTACCATGGCCCAGCATCAAGCCCAAGGCCGCAATCAACGTCAGGGACCAGAGCCCAACCAGTTTAGTGATTTCAAGGAATTCCAAGATACCAAACCACCTGTCTTCAAGGAAGCTGAAGAGCCGCTCCAAGCAGAAGAGTGGCTAAACACGCTGGAGCACAAGTTCCGTTTGCTCAGGGTGACAGAGCAGATGAAGGCAGAGTATGCTTCGCATCAGCTACAAGGACCAGCAGGTATATGGTGGCGACATTATCGGTCCACACTACCAGAAAATGCCCAGATCACTTGGAATCGATTTCAGGAGGCTTTCAAGAGTCATTATATTCCTCCTGGGTTGATGGCCATCAAGCACAATGAGTTTATGAAGTTGGTGTAGGGCACCAAGACACTCACTGAATATCTTCATGCCTTCAACCATCTAGCAAGGTATGCTCCAGAATTCGTTGATTCAGAAGCTAAGAAAATTGCCAGCTTTAAGAGAGGGCTTAGTCCCAAACTGATGAAGTCCATGGGGAACAACAAAAGTGTCACTTTCAATGAGTTCGTAAGTGATGCTCTTACTCAAGAGAATAACGATAATGTCTATGCCGCTTCCAAAAGTCGCAAGAGGATCTTTGAGGCAGGTGTCTCTCAGGCTAGAGCTCCAGTAGCGAAGACTCAGTTTCGCCCACCCACTACAGCCGTTCGGTACCGGCCGCCACAAAAGAAGAATCAGGCAAAGACTGGGTTCAAGAAGGCATTCACTGTACCTCTTCCAAAGGGTACCACAGGACCTGGAAATTCTTTTGTTCCGCCAGCTAATAGGCCCTGCTGGAATTGTGGCAGGACAGGTCATTGGTCCAAGAATTGTCCGTATCCTGAGAAGAACAATCAGAAGCAAGGGAATTCTGGTGCTCGTCAAGGACATGTTAACTACACCAACGTGACCGAGATACCCTCAGGAGAGGTAGTCACCGCGGGTAAGTTTCTTGTGAATCACCATCCGGCAGTTGTACTATTTGATTCTGGTGCTTCGCATTCATTTATGAGTCCAGCTTTTGCATCAAAATACAATCAGAAGGTAATTACAGTATCCACGGGTAGTTATTGCATTAGTGCAGCTGGAAGTAATATTTCGACCAATCAAATAGTGCTGGGGGTAAGGATTGAAATAGAGGGCCGAGTGTTTATGGCCGATGTGGTAGTTCTGCCAGGATTAGGGATAGATGTAATCTTGGGAATGAAGTGGATGAGCGGTCATGGAGTGCTCATCGATACTTCCACTAGGGTCGTTATGTTGAGGGATCCGATCAGCAAAGAAGCCTTCCTTGTGCCACTTCCCAGAGAGCTAGAACTCCACAACACTGCTAATGCTATCTAGACCCCGAGAATCGAGGAAGTCCCAGTAGTGTGTGAATTTCCAGATGTATTTCCTGATGATCTACCTGGTTTACCGCCGGATCGTGATATTGAATTCAAGATCGAGTTAGTACCGGGCACTGCACCTATTTCTAGAAGGCCTTATAGGATGCCGCCCAATGAGTTAGCAGAGCTTAAAGTTCAGTTGCAAGATCTGTTAGAGAAAGGTCTTATCCGACCTAGTGCTTCTCCCTGGAGTTGTCCTGCTATATTTGTGAAGAAGAAGGACAAGTCATTGCGCATGTGCGTGGATTATCGTCCACTCAATGCGGTGACCATCAAGAACAAGTACCCATTGCCCCGCATTGATATTTTGTTTGATCAGTTGTCTAAGGCAAAGGTATTCTCTAAAATTGATCTGAGATCTGGTTATCATCAGATAAAGATTAGACCGGAGGATGTGCCTAAGACCGCTTTCTCCACCAGATACGGGTTGTATGAGTATCTGGTTATGTCTTTCGGCCTGACCAATGCTCCGGCATACTTCGTATATTTGATGAATTCGGTGTTCATGGAAGAACTGGACAAATTTGTAGTTATCTTCATTGATGACATCTTAATCTTTTCTGTAAATGCTGAAGAACATGCCGAGCATCTGAGAGTTGTTTTATCCAGGCTACGAGAGCATAAGCTTTATGCCAAGTTCAGTAAATGTGAGTTTTGGCTTAAGAAAGTACCTTTCTTAGGTCATGTGTTATCCGATGAAGGGATTTCGGTTGATCCGTCTAAGGTGCAAGAAGTCATGAATTGGAAAGCACCAACTTCAGTACATGAGATCAGAAGTTTCCTTGGTTTGGCTGAGTATTATCGTCGATTCATCCCAGATTTCTCTAAGGTAGCCAAGCCCATGACCAGGTTGCTCCAAAAAGATGTGAAGTTTGTTTGGACTCCAGAGTGTGAGACTGCTTTTTGCACTTTGAGGACCTTGTTGACATCAGCTCCTGTGTTGGCACAACCTGACATCGAGAAACCTTTTGATGTGTTTTGTGATGCATCAGGTACCGGTTTAGGATGTGTCCTTATGCAGGAAGGTCGAGTTATCGCCTATGCCTCACGTCAGCTAAGGAAGCATGAAGCTAATTATCCAACTCATGATCTTGAGTTAGCTGCGGTTGTGCATGCTTTGAAGATCTGGAGGCATTACTTGCTCGGTAACGTGTGCCATATTTATACCGATCATAAAAGTCTCAAGTATATCTTCACTCAACCAGAATTGAACATGAGACAGAGAAGGTGGCTAGAGTTGATTAAAGATTATAACTTAGAAGTTCATTATCATCTAGGTAAAGCAAATGTTGTTGCCGATGCTTTGAGTAGGAAATCCCACTGTAATTCTCTCTTGGAGGCAGATTATCATTTGACACATCTGTTACATCCTGCTGTGTTGCACAGTATTACCCTTAGTTGCTCTCTAGAAAGTAAGATCATTGAGCTTCAGAAAACCGATGTGGGTGTGTTCCACATCAAAAGAAAGATAAAGGAACAAGAGACAAAACACTTTCGTATTGATGAGAAGGGTGTTCTATGGTTTAAGGACAGATTAGTAGTACCGAAGGACAAAGAGCTTAGATACCAAATCTTAGGAGAAGCTCACTCATCCAAGTTATCTATCCACCCAGGAAGTAGTAAAATGTATCAAGATTTGAAATCTCGCTTTTGGTGGACAAAGATGAAGAAAGAAATCGTAGCTTATGTTGCAAGGTGTGACAATTGCTGTAGAGTCAAAGCAATTCACATGAAGCCGGCCGGACTTCTCCAACCATTGTCTATACCAGGATGGAAGTGGGAAGAGATTAGTATGGATTTTATTGTTGGACTTCCCCCTACCCAAAAGAATTTTAATTCCATATGGGTGATTGTGGATCGTTTAACAAAGTCTGCTCATTTCATACCAGTTAGGGTTGACTATCGGCCAAGTGACTATGCTGAGCTATATTTTAACCAGATAGTACGTCTCCATGGTGTTCCTAGGACCATTGTATCTGACAGAGGACCTCAGTTCACCGCTCGTTTTTGGGAACAACTGCATAAGATGATAGGGACCAACTTAGTTAGAAGTTCTGCTTATCATCCCCAAACCTCCGGACAGACGGAGCGGGTAAATCAAATATTGGAAGACATGTTAAGAGCTTGTGTCATATCATCCAAAGGCTCATGGGATAAGTGGTTACCCTTGGCTGAGTTTTCCTATAATAATAGTTATCAAGAAAGCATCAAGATGGCCCCTTTCGAGGCGTTGTATGGTCACAAGTGTAGAACTCCTTTAAACTGGGTTGAATCTGGAGAAAGGAGATACTACGGCATTGATTTTGTCGAAGAAGCTGAGCAACAAGTTCGCACTATCCAAAAACATATGAAAGCCGCTCAAGCTAGGCAGAAAAGCTATGCGGATAAAAGAAGGAAGCCCATTGAGTTTGAAGTGGGTGATCATGTTTATCTGAAGGTATCCTCGATGAAAGGTGTGCAGCGATTCGGAGTGAAGAGAAAGCTTGCACCTAGGTATGTAGGTCCATATCCGATCAAAGAGAAGAGTGGGAATGTAGCTTACAAGATAGAGTTACCTTACGAGATGAGAGCTATCTTCAATGTGTTTCATGTATCTCAATTGAAGAAATGTCTCCGTGTTCCCGAGGAAAGAGTTTCACTTCGAGATGTCAAGTTGAAATCAGATTTATCCTATGAAGAAAGACCAGTGCGGGTTATCGACACAAGAGAAAGAGTAACCCGGAATCGGGTGGTCAGGTTCCACAAGGTTATGTGGAGTAACCAGGGTAGTGAGAGCGATGCAACGTGGGAGAGGGAAGATTATTTGAAGGATGTATACCCTACCTTTTATTCAAAATGGTACGCTTTTCAAATCTCGGGGTGAGATTTTTATAAGGGGGGAGGGCTGTAACACCCTAGGTGTTAGGCTTGCATAATTGCACTTGCATTTCATGGGCATGAGCATCATGCATCCACTCATGAGCTTATATCACATGAAACATGTTTTCGAAACATTGCAACATATTGTATATTTCATGTGTATTGTTTTCATGGAATGAATAGTGTGCAACACCCAAGTGCAACATGTGTAACTCACTTAGTGAAACGTAGTTAGTTGTACTATGCAACAGGATCATGAAACATGTGAAACATGACTAGGAAACAAATGCAACATTTCTTTGGTTTTCATTGTTTCGGTACGTGCAATGCTTGATTCTGGTGTGACCAATGTGTGGTGTGGCTAATAATTTTCTTAAACAACTTAGTAATATTTAGAATGTCGTTAGCAACAATGTTCATGTTGACCATCGTACCTAATTACACTTCTAAGTAATAGTTGGACTTGTGTTGACCCTAGAGCTCTTATCTTTGACTGTTTAAAAAGTACAACTTAGAGTGTTTGCATGTCTGAGCAACCTAAAGCAAAGTTGTAGCAAATTTTATCTGGAACAAACTTTGTTTAGAAGTCAAGTCATGAAAATGTGTGGAACAGTCTCAAACATGGCCCACAAGTCAGAATTGGGGCTGATTCTACACTTAGAAATTTTCTAAGTCCTAAAGCTGAATTACAGTTTCTTGAGCTGATGTTGGGAGCGCTGTATCTCACTAACCAAGCCAAATCAGCCCGAGCTCCTATTACAAGAATTGTAGTTCTCATATGGATGATCAACTTTGTTAACTATGGCATAGTCTAGATCGTCACAGATTAGGAGATAATCACCGTTTAACCTACGCTGTCAGTCATCGTCGTTAAGTCTGAATCACCGTTTTCAGAAAACGGTCAGTGACCGTCATGGCCGACCGAGCTCAGGCCGCGCGCGCCAAGTGGCGGCAGTACGCCGGCGTTGGCCCCGCGGGTCAGGCCATTGCGGACACGACGACGCCACGCGCCCCTCAACTCGCCTATTTGCTTCGCCAAGCGCGTCTGGCCTCGTCAGTTCGCGCCGAACCGAGCCGCAGCCGCTCGCCATTGCCGGCCGGGTCTCCGCCGCCACCTCGCTCTCGCACCACTGCAAAATCGCTGCTGCCAGCCTGCTCCAAGCTCCGCCGCGACCTCCTCTTGCTCGTCGTCGCCTCCACGCAGCCAGTCAATCTCTGGTGAGGCCGCTTTCGACATTTCCGCGCCGCCGCAAGCACCATTGCCGACGGCGACCTCCTCCCCGGTAGCTAGGGAGCCCATTTTCTTCTCCCATCGGCGCGGGGCGGTGAGCTGTGCACTTTGGTGCCGCACCCTTCGCCGGAGAAGCCGCCGGCGGCGAACTGCGCCACCGCCGTTCCTCCTCCCCTGTTTTCTCTCACTGGCGCGCGGGGCCCGTTGTCAGTCGCCGCTGCTGAGGAGGCCACCTGCCTGGACCGCGCCGTGGTGGGGGGGGCTGGGCCGCTTGCGCCGCGTCTTGGGCCGCGCCAGCATCGCTCGCGGGCCGTCGTTCCTCGGGCCGGCCCAACAGCTGTGGCTGTGTTTGTTTCTTATTTGTTTTGTTTGTTTTATTTCACAGTTTGGCATATAGATTCAAAAATGTGTATCTCCTAGTTGGTAGATCCAATTGCTATGGCTCTAATTTTGTTGAGTTCCTAGTATTGTCTAGTATTTAATAAAAATATTATATGAGCACATGTTTTAGAAAGTCTGGATAAATTAAATAGGATTGTGAAATGTGTTTTTGGATACATGCAAACTTGTTTGAATTTTATCTTGAGTTTTTGTGGTCCAAAAATTATGAAATTTTGTGGGTGAGCTTTTCTTGATGATTAGAATCTCTGGTAAAAGTTTGAGGGCCAGTGCATGTATAGTTTTTAAGTTATAGAATTTCTTTTTATCAATAGATAGATCTTGTGTGAATTTTCATAATTTTTCTATAGATCCAGTATAGGTAAAATTTGGTGGGTAAGGTTCTTAGGCTAGAGTGATGCTAGGAAAAATGTGAAATCTGTTGCTTGACACTTTTCATTAGGGTTTCCTAATTATGCTAAAAATGGACATACCACTTGTTATTTTAGGTACAGCAAGTTCTGCTTGCTCAATGGCTTTGAAAATTTTATGGTAGTCTATGTGAAGCATGAGATAGCCACTGTAATTTTTGTAGATTTTTGTGAGCAGTTTTACTATATATTGCTTTAATCACCTAATTAATTAAATAAATTAGAAAAGGGTAATAAATAATTTATTTAGAAGTTGGCACTATACTTTCTAGTGTTCCTCTGGTGTGTGAAACAAGTTGGTAAACTTTGTTTGGTCAAATTAGGCTTTTGCCTCATCAGTAAATAATTAAGTTAGTAACCCTGTCAATTCTGGACAGATTCTAGATTTACTGGAATTCAGTTTGGTTAACATAAGAATCATGCTGTGATGTTTACAAATGAATTGTAGAGAATTTCATGAGCTTTCCAGAATGTCCTCTTGCAAGTCATTTGGATTTATAGAACTCTGGTTATGATTGAATTAAGTGACTACTTGTTGCATATGAAACTTTAACTGTTATTTTAAGTATGTCTTTACTATTCTAAGTTCATGGTACTGTTCCTAGGTGTTAGGCCCTTAACTGAAGATGAGCATCTTTATCTTAGGTTATGCAAGTTAGGTAAGTTAATCTTGTTCTTTCAGTTAAGTTAGAAATATGCTTAAAGTGATTTGAATAGGGCTAGTCTTACTCGGTAAACGAGTGTCCAGTAATGCGTTCGTAAACACTTACTACGATCCATTCATACATGGATATACATTCCATCATCATCTTCCATCTCTTGTGCATGCACGATTCTTACTATGCATATGCATGCAATAGGTGTTCCGGAGGGAGTTACGCTTCTGGAGTTCGAGCCAGTACTTCCGGAGGAGCAGCAGCAAGCTCAGGAGCAGGAGGTGCAAGCCCCCGAAGAAGGAGTCAACGAAGAAGTTCTTGAGTGCCCCGATCACCAACCTTCATCTTTTCTGAAAGGCAAGCCCCGGAGCATTCTAAGACTCCTATGTTTTCAAAATGGTTACTTTGAGTATCTTTATTTATTGATGCATTAAGTGATAGGAATTGGATGCGAACCCTTGTTGCATATATATCTATTCCTTGACCAGTATACGTACCCTGAATCCTATTTAGGTCCAGGAGCGAATCAAAGCTTAGCCATGCTTAGACCGGTAAAAGTCAGGTGATTTCCTGTCACCTGCATATTAGAAAAATGTCTGGTCACGGCTGGCTATAATTGCTATCATGGAGAATAACCATGTGTTAATAATGAATTGTGACCGGGCGGGAGGTCGATAGAGAAGCAACAAGGCAAGGAGGTCTTGGTTGTGGATCTATCCCCGTCTGTGTCGGTTAAGGACCGATTCGCTGTACGTCCTCATGTCATGTTGAACGCATGCCTATCACTTAGTTGGCCGGATAACTCGTTCCGACCGCGAAGCCGAGTAGCTCAACTCAGGCCAGAAGACCGAGAAGTGAAAGTGCGCACCCTGGCGGTAGTAAGGATGTGCGGGGAGCTATTGGCGTAAGTCCGTGGTGAGATTGACCACCTGGCAGAGTGGACTCCCTGAGGGTGCGGCGCTGCTCGGAGCCACGATTCCTAAGATGTACCAAAGGTGACCTAAGGCTGCCTTCGCGAGGTATGCCTGGGTTTGTGTTAGGAATACCCCTCCAGCTGGATAGGAATCGATTCGAATCGCCGTCTCTCCCGGATAGTGAGAACTTGACTGAGCAGCGGCAACGTAGATGCACTTAATTGAACTTGATGGTTAAATTGATGAGGATGATACAACATTATACCGGATATGGTTACTAATGTTTGGAGTTAATCAATTGCTTGCTCTAGTACAGGTGCTAATCTAGTTGATAGGTTAATATTGTTAAATTGCTGCTTACTCATAAATCTAATTATGCTCTCATATCACTTAAGCGTTTTTGCTAAATGATTGTCAAGCTAGATCCTCCGATAAAGCCTTGCATAATCCTTGGTGTCATTTATTTCTGGTTTACGACGGGTAAGTCTAGCTGAGTACCTTCTCGTACTCAGGGTTTATTTCCCCCTTGTTGCAGATGACGTGCTATATAACGGCTACTGCAAGTATTGTCTCCACCCTGCGGGGGATGAAGACTAGACCATGGGCATGATCATCTATGTTTTCTCATCTTACTGCTTTTGCTGGATATGACTATGGTACTGGCTTGTATTTGAACTAAGTGTGGGTGATGGCGTTAAACTACTTTGCTTCCGCTATTTGTGAACTCGTTTTGTAATAACTATGTGTACTCTGATGTATGTGGTACTTATGAACTACTTGTGAAATGGATGTAACATGTGGCTTGTTATGTTGAATTACTGTGATCTTGGTTGTAGGCAAGTTGGTTTGAAATCCTTCGTGGTTTCAGTTGACTACCGGGTTTATATGGGTTCAAGTATGACGGTTTGATCACTCCGGTGATTGCTTTTGTACTTGTGCTCTTATAAATTGGTCGGTTCCGTTACATTCAGTTCATGCCTCAAGCTGGTTATAATTATCCAACAATGTCAACAAATTACCAGCCATCGGTAAGTTTTGTACCAATGAGTTCTAATAATGGTTGGTCAGGATAGTTACCTGTTCAACATACAGTTCAGCAAAATCAGCAGGTTGCAGGGATTCAACAAGGTCATATGCAAGCTGGTTTCTAGAATCAAGCATCGGTAGCTCAGCCGATGAATCCTTTCCAACAGGTTAATGGACCACAAGTAACGGCAAATATGTCGATTGCTGGAGATCGTGGGCCACAAAGATATGTGGAGGGATATCAGCAGGCACCTCCTGTAGAAATTCAGCCAGTTCGTCAGCAGGAGGCTAATGCTTTTTGGGCCGATAAGATAGCAGAAATTATGAAGGATCAGTTTGGGATAAAGCCCAAGGTCAATACTTATTCTTATCGGACTCCATACCCTCCTGCATATGATTTAATTCCTCTCCCAAATTGGTACAAGGTACCAGATTTCACTAAATTCTCTGGGCAAGATGATACATCAACAATGGAACACGTCAATCGCTTCATTATTCAATGTGGAGAGGCAGCTAGCAGAGATAAATTAAGAGTTCGATTATTTTTATCATCTTTGTCTGGATCGGCATTTACATGGTTCATTTCGTTACCACCAAATTCTATTATTACTTGGGTTGATCTAGAAAAACAATTTCATAAGTATTTCTTTGCTGGAATCCATGAAAAGAAGCTTACTGATTTAGTAAAATTGAGACAGCGTAATGATGAATCGGTAGAAAGCTTTGTGCAAAGGCTACGAGATGTAAAAAATAAGTGCTACAGCCTGGTGCTGGATGATCGGCAGCTTGCCGATCTGGCTTTCCAAGGGTTATTGCCACATCTTAAAGACAGATATGCTTCTCAGGAGTTTGAAAGCTTCAGTCATCTTGTGCAAAGGATCTCTGATCAAGATACTAGGGTTTTTGAACCTAAAAAGAATTGGAGTAAAAAAGTATCATTTGTTGAAGAAGTAGGAGATTCTGATTCTGATGAAGAACCAGTTATCGGCTTAGCTGAGTGGGTTAAGAATAAAAAGCCGATATCTTGTCCCTTTGGTCAGAAAGAGCTAGAAAAGTTTACCTTTGATATCACCAAGGCCGACAAGATATTTGATCTTCTGCTTCAAGAGGGCCAAATTAAGCTGTCACCTAATCATATGATCCCATCGGTAGAAGAGTTGAAGAAGATCTTGTACTGCAAATGGCACAATGCAACTTCACACAGTACAAATGAGTGCAAGGTGTTCAGGCAACAGTTACAATCGGCTATTGAATCTGGGAGAATTAAGTTTGGTACTTCCAAGGCCCAGAAGCCGATGAAAATTGATCAACACCCTTTTCCAGCAAATATATTGGAGGCCAAAGGGAAGACCAAGGTATTGACATCAGAGGCTGCTGAGAAAAACACATCAGTGGATCCCCAACATCGGATAACTACCGATGATGCAAAAAGTAAGGGTTTGCTAGGAGAAAGCAGTAGTTCCAAAAACCCTCCTTGACCTGGCATTGTGATTACCCATCGAAGGCAGCAAGAGGGTTGGCGTCAGCGTAAGGACTGATATCGACAACAGTAAGAAGAGAGACGTTGGGAAGAATGGTATCAGCATAAAGATCATTGGAGGTGCCCGTTTTTCATCCATTGCTGAGAAGAAGGTATTAAATTGCCAACTATTGAAAATTGCCCTGAGTGCAATGGTTATTATGGGGTCAATCGGTCAGAATGGAGGTTTCAACCTGGCAATCAGGGTTTATTTATCAACGAGCCGATCAGAGGCAGAGCATCAGTGCATGATCGGCTGGGGGGTAGACTTAGTGTACATGAAAGGCTTGGTAAACGTGCTGGATATTTTCTAAGGAATCAAGAGGAGCTTGAGGAGATGGCAAACGCAAGAGTTCTCGATGAAGAAATATTCTACAGGGACCCTAATATACGCCATGTAGAATCGACTGGGACCTATTATCAGCCAGTTTGGAAAACCAAGTTTCCTCGATGGTGCCCGGAGGGTCTGACAAAGACACAAAAAAGGAGGATGCAACGTGAGCATCAGGAGGATTTATTTATACCGAGAGGAAAATCCCTCCAATGAGAGGTCCGGTCATCAGCAGTGGCAGGTAAAACACAAAAATAAGGGTCCATCGGTAGATGTTAATATGGTATTCATGTTGCCGATGGAGTTTTTGGCACTATCTGATAATGAGGAAAAAGTTGTTCTCTCTGATCAAGTAGCTTAGTTGACACTAGATCCAATGATGGCTGTTTTTGAGAAACCTACCGATGACGAGAGACAGCATCTTAAGGCTTTGTTTGTGAAAGGCAGAGTTGATGGGCAGCCTGTATCTAAAATACTTATCGACGGAGGGGCTGCGATTAATATTATGCCTTATGTGATGTATCAGAAACATGGTAAGGGAGATCAAGACTTGACCAAAACCGATATGATGCTGAAGGATTTTGAAGGCAATGTGTCACCGGCTAAAGGGGCAGTATGCGTTGAATTGACCATCGGCAGCAAAACCTTGCCGACGACGTTCTTTGTTATTAATGGCAAGGGTGCATATAATCTGCTTCTAGGGAGGGATTGGATTCATGCTAATTGTTGTGTTACTTCTACAATGCATCAATGCCTCGTACAGTGGATTGGGGATAAGATTGAGTTTGTCTCTGGTGATTCTTCTTATATCATCGCATCGGCAGAATCAGATACTTATGAGCGAACTAAATGCATATCAGGAGAAGTTTGGGAAAAAGAGTTCCTTAGAGTTGCTGATTATGAAATTCCACCGATCCAAGTAGTCGGTTCTGAAGAAGAGTTTTAATGGATAGGTTTGCCGATGATGGAAAATTAGGTCAAGGGTTCACATCGGCAGATGATTTAGTAGAAGTAGATATTGGTGATGGCGATTGGCCAAGACCTACTTTTATTAGTGCTAAGTTAGATTCCAAGTGTAAGCAGCAAATAACTGATTTGTTAAAGAGTATAAAGATTGTTTTGCTTGGGATTATACTGAGATGCCTGGATTAGACCGATCGATAGTTGAACATCGGTTACCTATCAAATCTGAATTTTGGCCACATTAACAGCCAGCGCGCCGATGCAACCCTAATATACTTCCTGACATTAAGGCCGAAATAACTAAATTAATTGAGGCAAAGTTTATTCGACAGTGTCGATATGCAGAGTGGATCTCTAATGTGGTTCCTGTTTATAAGAAAAATGGAAAACTTCATGTTTGTATTAATTTCAGGAATCTCAACAAAGACACACCGATGGATGGCTATCCAATGCCGATTGCTGATTTGTTGATTGATGCTGCAGCCGAACATCAAATTATCAGCTTCATGGATGGTAATGCAGGTTACAATCAAATATTCATGGCTGAAGAAGATATTCCCAAGACTACTTTCAGATGTCCAGGTCATGTAGGGTTGTTTGAGTGGATAGTCATGATGTTTGGTTTGAAAAATGCCAGCGCTACTTATCAAAGAGCTATGAACTTTATTTTTCATGAATACATCGGCACATTAGTGGAGATCTACATTGATGATGTAGTGATTAAGTCTGGAGATATCACAAAACATCTAACCGATCTACGAAAGATACTGGAGTGCATAAGGAAGCATAGATTGAAGATGAATCCTAATAAATGTGCATTTGGTGTATCGGCAGGTCAATTCTTGGGTTTTATGGTGCATCAGCGGGGCATCGAAATCAGTAGGAAGTCTATTGATGCAATTAACAAGGTGGTTGCTCCTGCCAATAAAACTGAATTGCAATCTTTGATCGGTAAGATTAATTTCATTAGAAGATTCATATCTAATCTGTCGGGTAAAATCAAGGCTTTCAGTCCATTACTTAAATTGAAAGTCAATCAGGAATTTGTATGGGGAGCTGAGCAGCAGTTAGCCCTAGATGAAATTAAGAAATATTTAACAAATCCTCTAGTGCTAGTTCCACCTCAACACGGGAAACCATTCAGGTTGTATTTGTCAACTGATGATACCGTTATCGGTTCAGCTCTTATTCAAGAATTTAAAGGGAAAGAACGTGTTATTTATTATTTGAGTAGAAGATTAGTGGATGCTGAAACAAGGTATTCGGCCATCGAAAAATTATGTCTGTGTTTATACTTTTCTTGTGTCAAATTAAGACATTATTTGTTATCTGCCGAATGTACGGTCATATGCAAAGACGACGTAGTCAAGTATATGTTGTCGATGCCGATATTAAGTGGTAGAATCGGCAAGTGGATTTTAGCATTATTAGAATTTGAACTACGTTACGAATCGACTAAGGCAGTTAAGGGGCAGGTTATGACTGATTTTGTCACTCAGCATTGTAATACAGTGGACTCTCTGGAGGTTGCTCCTTGGATACTTTTCTTTGATGGGTCCACATGTGGTGAAGGAGCAGGTATCGGCATTGTGTTGATTTCACCTCAAGGAAGGAAGTATGAGTTTTCATTGCCGATTGTTGCTACATCGACAAACAATCAGGCTGAATACCAAGCCTTGATAAAAGGGTTAGAATTGCTGAAGGAGATACGTGTCGATGCTATTGAAATCTTTGGTGATTCTATGCTAGTTATAAATCAATTGGCTGGGATTTATGAATGCCGAAGTGAAGTTTTAATTTCGTATTATGAAAGATGTTTGCAATTGTTGAAAGGGTTTAGAGATTTTTGTCTTGAACATATTTCTCGACTGCATAATGAAGAGGCTAATCGACTAGCTCAGCATGCTTCAGGGTATCGGCCTATTCAGGAAGTGCTAACATCGGCAGTCGATACCGATGACTGGAGAAAGGAGATTGTCGATTATTTAAAGGATCCATATAAAAAGGTTGAAAGACGTATAAGGTTCCAAGCTACCAATGATGAATCAAAAAGCTTGATGGGTGAAATTCATGAAGGAGTGTGTGGAGCGCATCAATCGGCTTTCAAGATGAAGTAGATGATCAGAAGGAATGGATACTATTGGCTGACTATTCTTGAAGATTGTTTTAAATATTATAAAGGATGTCAGGGGTGTCAAAAGTTTGGTAATATTCAAAGAGCGTCTGTATCGGCTATGAACCCTATAATTAAACCTTGGCCATTCCGGGGATGGGCTATCGATCTCATCGGTCAGATTTATCCACCATCGAGCAAAGGGCATAAATTTATTCTGGTTACTACTGATTATTTCACAAAATGGGTTGAGGCAATTCCTTTAAAAAAGGTGACATCGGCTAATATGATCAATTTTGTGAAAGAGCATATTGTTTACCGATTTGGTATTCCTCAAACTATCACTACCGATCAGGGTACTATGTTTACATCGGGAGAATTTGATGAGTTTGTTGTAGGTATGAGAATTAAAGTTTTAAATTCTTCTCCATATTATGCTCAAGCTAATGGTCAGGCTGAGGCTTCTAACAAAGGGATCATCAAACTCATTAAGCGCAAAATTGAAGAAAATCCTAAGAGGTGGCATACAGTATTAAATGAAGCCTTGTGGTCATATCGGATGTCATGTCATGGTGCAACCAAAGTAACGCCCTATCAGTTAGTATATGGATACGACGTAGTATTGCCTTGGGAAATTAAAACTGGCTCTAGGCAAATACGTTCTCAAAATTAGCTGACAGCCGATGATTATGATACTCTTATGAAGGATGAGTTGGAAGATGTGACGGGTCATCGGTTAAGGGATTTAGTTAGCATCGAAGAAAATAAGAAAAGAGTAGCCAGATGGTATGGCAAGAAGGTGAAGGTAAAGGAGTTTGCCGATGGAGATCTGGTCTGGAAATTGATTTTACCGATTGGGACTAAAAGTTCAAAGTTTGGAAAGTGGTCTCCTAATTGGGAAGGTCCATATCAGATAAATCAGTCTGTTCCTGGTAACGCATATATTCTAGAAACCCTCGAAGGGGTTGTGTTTCCCAGAGCATTAAATGGAAAATATTTAAAGAAATATTACCCTAGTATCTGGATGGATGTATAAAAGTATAAGTGCCGATAATAGTCCTATCGGCTAGAATTATACAAGGATATCAATGTCTCATAAAGTGCCGATGCAATAGACAAGATTTACAAGTTTAACAAGGATTGGATAGCCAATATCGCACGCAGGCGAATCTGGTCGGCTTCCTTCATTTCTTTGATGTCTTCATCGACAGCACCCTCCATAGGCTTGAGTTTTTTCTTCATGGCCAAGGCTTTGTGAGCCTGGATGTCTCTTTCTTGCTGAAGGGCCTTGATGGCATCGGGTAGCTAGTTTTCTTCTTGTTGGGCATGAGTTAAGGCTGCCTCGACTTCTTTCAATTTAGCCAATAGAGCCATCCTCTTTGCCGATAAATATAAGATTTTCTGCTTAAGTTCTGCGCCCGAAGTCTACAAGTTGCCGATGCCCTTGTGCTTCTCATCGGCAATCTGTTTCAGTTGTAGCATCTCTTCTTTGAGTTGAGCCTGAGCTGCTCTATCGGCAATGCGTTGAGCAGCCCGTTGATATTACAGTTGGTGGCTTTCTAAATGGGCTGCTGGGAAGAGTGCTTCTTCAACATCGGCAGGGACCTGGCCACAGATTGTTTTGAAAATTGCCTTTGTGGGGTCCGAGTCATCTACCAGTTGGGCGGTATCCTGCTGTAACAAGTCCGGGAGAGCTTCCAACTTGGACTTAATTTCTACCGATATTGTTCCCAGTGCAAGGGAAGAACTTGTTTCCTCTCCATCATCGTCAGAAACGTCAATGGCAAAGGAAAATAGGCTGTTTGGGGAGTCTTGTTCCTGAGAAAAAGAAAAAGAGGTCAGCTGAGGATAAGTATGAATATTATAAATCGACTAGGTCAATTGGCTTACCTGTTTCAAGGCAATTTCCTGTACTTGGCTGGAGGAAGCAGCCTAGAGTATGCCGTGTGGAGGATTGGCTGAGCTTGCCGATGGGATATCCTCTATGGCTCATCAGTGGTTGGCCCTTGGGGTATGATGACCGATGGTATGTCTTGTACAGGAGGATTAACTGCTTGCTCAGTTGCATCGACTGATTCTTGCCGGCTTGCAGACGTTGGGGCAGATGTGGGGATCGGCATAGACTTCTGTCGTTTTGGCTGTGCCTTAGCATCTGTTAAGGCTTTGTGCTTTGCTTGGGCCTCAGCAACGGTTGGCTGGGGGGCATCGGCACTTGTTGGTTGTGGAGCTTGAACATCTGGTACGCTTGCCGATGTACCCATTTGTTGTTGCAAAACAAGTGTAAGGTATGATATTTAACAGATAAAATGTAAAATCAAAGGAATACCTCTGAAGGTTTGTTAGAGGTAGTGGTGCTTGATGTCGGAGGAATTACCGATGATGATCCAGCAGCGGCTCTTACACCCTGATGATTAATGTTAATACAGTCTGTGATCGGCATGAGTAGAAATAAATAGGGTTGTTACCTTGAATGCCTTGATCAGGGTTGTAGCAGCAGCCAATGGAGTGGCCCTAGCTGTAGCCAATTTGGACTTGGAGGTGATAGTCTTGGCACAGGTCTTCTGGTGAGTCAGAGCAGCTAAGGTGGGGGCGTTGTAGCCGATCGGTGATATCAGGGAAATAGGCCAAAGATCGAAGGGTTTCCCACTTTTGCTCATAGATGGCGCTGGGTTGTTAACCTGTCACGAGAAAGTTAGTTACCGATATATGAAAGGAAAAAGCAGAAGGGAGTTAAAAGAAACTTACCGCGTCATCGGGGATGGCGTATTCAGGGTCGATCATGTGCCGATATGTGTGAGCAGATGTTGCAAACAGTTGTTCCCTCCACTCTCGCCACCATTGCCTATATGATTCAGTGATGAAAGATGTTGGCGTCCAGATGGATATATCGACATCTGTAGTATCAACATCGGGGGAAAGTCGCACTACCCTGCTCCAATCTGTTCCGTAGGTGATTGTTTCTCTGGGTTTGATCACATCGGCAAAACAAAGTTTGATTAGCAGTTGCCCAAAAGCCATTTGACAGGATACTGCCGATGGATTGTAAAATTCATATGTGATATTGGTGTTTTTCCTGCTACCGAATGTGTTTACTAGGATTGCCCTAGGAGTAATGATGGCCATCATGAGTTCATTATCCTAATTCAGAGTGTCATCGGCAAAGTTGAAAAGAAGGGAGAATCTATTTTCTTCGTCAATATAAGATACCTAGGCCCTATGATCACGAGAAAGACCATTGTAGAAGCTTTGGAAGAATCTGCCGATCTGGTCTTCATTGACCTCTGTTCTAGGGAGGACAATTATAGCTTCACCAAAATTGAGGGGTGAGCGTGTTGCCGATTCCTCATCCCCAAGCACGTGGTCTTCAACAATTTCTTGTGGGAATTGTTGGGCAAAGAAGTCCCATTGCAAACGTTTGTGCATATGGGCATTTAGCCACATGTTGATAAACCACCACGGGCCTCCTAAGTTGCCGATGGGTTTGCCAAGCAAAAGTTTCTGAGACACTTGATGAAGAAGATGATAAGTGGAGCTCAGAAGGTATCAGCCAAGAGGGAACCTCACACCATTGGCCAAGAGTTCAGCCACGGGGAGGAAGGCGTTGGTTGGTCCTACTGATCGACCATAGAAGATAAATTTTTCTAACCACATATTCAAGAATGTGACATGTTCCCTCTGATTAACAGTCCCGGTCTTCTGGCATTCTTGAATATATCCCGTCCAACCGCCGATGTTGCGGGTATTCACCCTATATTCAGATTTTCTGCCATAGATGGAGCCTTCATCGACAGTTGAAATGTCCAAGCCAGTGAGCATGTAGACATCGGCAAGTGTGGGAGTAGCTAGGCCATGTCCAAACATAAAAGTGTTTGTTGTGTCTGACCAGAAGTAAGCAGCTGCAATCATCATTGACTCGTTCTTTTACATATCGGCAATGGATAGCCTAATGCATTGGTCTAGCTTCCATTCTGCCCAGTGTACTTGCATCGACCTGTTGACCCTCAAGTACCAATCTTTCCACCCTTTGGTGGTTTTGGGCCAAGATCGGAATGTATCTTTCCATAAATTCAGAGAGAAATTTTGGGCTCTAAAAGGGATTCTGTTAACCTCTGCATTAATCAGATCAGTTGGATCTAGGTTGCCCATTGGTCCTAGGCATTGGAAATGCGGCTGATCGGTTGGAATAACTAATTTGTTGCGAAGTTCCTAAGTTTAGAGGATCCAAAGAACAAAGAAAAAGAGAAAAATTTACCAACTGTATAAACTCGCAAAGACCAGAGGAATCGAGGTAAAAAGTAACGGAAGTGGAACGAACCGCAGGGACGTCAAAGTTGATTGCCATTATCTTGAGGTAGATGGGAGCACGAGCTGGAGACTCGAGGTTGATGCTGGAGAAAAGTTCTTGTTGGTTGAGGTCGCGCAGTTGTTCATCGGAGTCACCGCCGAAAAGAGAGAATGCCAAAGATTAGAGTCTGAGGGTAGAAGACGAACGTTCTGGAGAAATCTATTTATAAGCCGCTCGGAGTAGGGGTATTTTGGACTTATCTCTATGCCGCACGCATGTGGGTTGAGGTGGTTCAGATGGATATGGTAACTGTTCGCACGATAATCAAGGGATTGTACAGATGATTTGATGGCAAGTAATCATGACTTGGAAGAGATCTCGGTATAGGATATTTTAATTCTGAAAATGGCGGCATTATTATGTTAGGATCTTGCCGATGGATTATTGTTTCGGTATCTTAACCATAATCAGGGCAAGAGTGGTTGGAAATTGTGCGATATTTACTGAGGTGTGTGAATCAGGACTAGATTTGATTAGATTTGATAACAGATCAAGTTTTGGCTTGGAGGATGAGTTACGGTAATTGGGCGAAGGCAAACGTTATCTGGAGTAAATTTTGGAGCATTAATGGGTTTATACTCCGAAATTGGGGGGCATGTGTTGACACCGTTTTTTGCACGTGTCAAAATGATCAGAGTGGGCTAATCGGTAGGAGGAAAGTTACTGTATACGCTGACAGCCGATGAAAATCAGCTTGTAAAGATGGTTGCCGATGAATGGTGGTGATCGATGGAAAGGTTGATTTAGACTGGGGCATTGCCGATAAGGTTGGAGATGTTATTGTCGATGCCGATGAAGAAAGGCTTGAAAACTACTGCCGATGAAATAGGAAGTATGCCGATGGAAAGGAGGTCGGTGAGAATTTCATCGTAATTGAGGCGGACAGGGAAATAGATAGGAGTTGATTTCCTTTTCTATATTTGTTAGAGTATGATTCATGTAAGAGTCACGTGTTTCCTTAGATATGGACTTGGTGTCCTAGTCGTATTTAGTTATGTCTCTTTAGATCAGGGTATAAATATAGATTGAGGGGCAATGTAATATAATCAATCAATATCAAAACCAATTTTTACTCCTATTTGCATCTACTTACTTTTCGGCGACTTCGTCAATTTGCATATTTTTTTTCTTTTTATGAGTTCTCATTGATTCGGCGAGTTGCATCGCTTTAGTGTGACCTTCGGCGATTCTCGAGTTCCGTGTGAGTACCTCTTGGCCGTGACTTCTGGGCGTATCGCTGTTGTCAGGACCAAAGTGCTCGTATCTTCATCCTTATCGATTAACAGGTCAAATTGACTGGCACGCTTTGGATATCGATTCGGGTATTAGCCCTTTGTGTTTGTAGATCCACTTTTGCATCAACAGTATGGTCGGTGAGGTGGCTGTGAGGAAGACGGGCCCCCCTGGTGATCATGCTGCTTTGGATCTGCTAACTCTGGGGGTGACTGTGGCCGTGGGGGTGGATCCATCTAAAGAGGTAGCCAGGGCCTCCCAGGATATGGCCCTGGTTCTTCCTTCTTTGCCTACGCTGACTTCTCCTTCTGCCTCTCTTGGTATCGGTGCTCCATGTTTGGACGATGATGTGTTGCATCAATTTGATGCTACTCATCAATTGTCAGAGCTAACCACCGCCTAGGGAAGCTTGTCGACCCTTGGGACTTCTTTTGGGGAAAAGCTCCAGGTAAGTTTTTCTGAAGTTCTTTCTTTGGATGTTCGTCTTTCTTCT
Organism: Miscanthus floridulus; assembly: GCF_019320115.1. NCBI lineage: Eukaryota > Viridiplantae > Streptophyta > Magnoliopsida > Poales > Poaceae > Miscanthus > Miscanthus floridulus. Next base: position 13,334,102 of record NC_089580.1, read on the forward strand.
TTCCTTATGTCTTATTTTTCTCTCTCTCTTTTTTTGCTCAGTCTTTTTCTCATGATCATACCGGCTTCTTTTTCTCATCTGAAACCAAGAAAAAGTTGTCTTCTGAGGTGAGTACCCTAAAGGCAGAGCTTGACCTCTGTCGGGCCGAGTTGGAGACCGAGCGTCAGATGCATCAGAAGGAGGAGAAGGCTCTTCGTGCCTGGTTGGTTGAGGCAGAAATGCAGAGGGATTCAGCTACCTAGGAGGCCTCGAAAAATGTGGAGGCCATGAAGAAAGAGTGCACTGGTATTGCGAGTTCTTTTTTGTTTCCTTTTGTATTCGAATTTGCCTTTCTGCTGACTTGTTTTTTGTTGCCTGGTCTAGCTCTCCGAGTTGAAAAGTAGAAGCTCTCAAAGGGCATCGAGGAGATGAAGACTCTTGTTCGTACTAACCACAATAAGGATGAGGAGGTAATTACTCGAGCTGAAGAAGAACTCGCGCTTGCTAAGTTGATTAGGCATGGGGCTGACATGGATCTTGTGTAGGCCCAAAAAACTATCAAAGCCTTGACTGGTAAGTTGGCGACGGCTACTAAGAACTAGAATGCCTTGTGGAAATCCTTTTGGTCAGTAGTCGGTCTTCTCTGGACTTTAGCGAACGATGGTCAATCTTGGGCTCAGTTTATTCCCCAAGTGCCGACCCGTTTTTAGGAGTTCGTGAAGAGGTGCGCCCAACTATGTACCAAAAATGTTCGTGCCCAGGTCCGTGTTCTTTCTCTGGAGTTTCCTTTGTCTAAGGTTGCTGATGAAGCCGAGAATCAAGAATACCTGGATGCTGTTGAGAAGGTGGAGCCCGAGGTCGAAGATTTAGCCAGGAGGATTGTTGATAATCTTAACATTGATATTTCTTCTCCTGATGACAATGCTTGATGTAATTGACCTTTGTGCTCTAGCTTCTATAATAGAACACTAAACTTCTTTTTGAATGAAGATTGAATGAAGACTCTTTATTTTTTTGTTGATGTCTTCTTGATCTGTCGAGTGCTTTTCTGTCTTTTGTTTGTGCCATGTAAACAACTCGGTATACGTAGATCGTTGTTTTGACAAACTTTCTTGATTTGACGAGGGCTTGTCTAGCTTTCATCTATGACTTGTAAGCAACTTTGCCTGTATTTCTTCGTCTTGTAAACAATCCGGTTTAGGTAGATCGTTGTCTTGACAAACTTTCCTAATCTGTCGAGTGCTTTTTTGGCTTTCGTTTGTGTCGTGTAAACAACTCGATATAGATCGTTGTCTTGACAAACTTTGTGTTCTTGTTAGTGCTAAAAAGACTTAGGATCGACGATCTCAAGGATCTTTAGCTTCTTCTTTTCAGCTTAACTCAGGATGTGGTCATTATTTGGTCCTTTCCCTGGTTGCAAAAACATCCTAGGATCGACAATCAGGCTCCGAGCACTTCATGGTAGGGGTAGAGGATGAGCGTTCCGGAGAAATCTATTTATAAGCCGCTCGGAGTAGGGGTATTTTGGACTTATCTCTATGCCGCGTGCATGTGGGTCGAGGTGGTTCAGATGGATATGGTAACTGTTCACACGATAATCAAGGGATTGTACAGATAATTTGATGGCAAGTAATCATGACTTGGAAGAGATCTCGGTACAGGATATTTTAATTCTAAAAATGGCGGCATTATTATGTTAGGATCTTGCCGATGGATTATTGTTTCGGTATCTTAACCATAATCAGGGCAAGAGTGGTTGGAAATTGTGCGATATTTACTGAGGTGCGTGAATCAGGACTAGATTTGATTCGATTTGATAACAGATCAAGTTTTGGCTTGGAGGATGAGTTACGGTAATTGGGCGAAGGCAAACGTTATCTGGAGTAAATTTCGGAGCATTAATGGTTTTATACTCCGAAATTGGGGGGCATGTGTTGACACCGTTTTTTGCACGTGTCAAAATGATCAGAGTAGGCTAATCGGTAGGAGGAAAGTTACTGTATACGCTGACAGCCGATGAAAATCAGCTTGTAAAGATGGTTGCCGATGAATGGTGGTGATCGATGGAAAGGTTGATTTAGACTCAGTGAAAGGTCCTAATATGGCTAGAGGGGGGTGAATAGCCTATTTAAAAATCTACAAATTAACTAGAGCAATTTGATTAGTATGACAAATAGCGTAATGCAAACTTGCTCTAGCTCTACAAGGGTTGCAAGCCACCTATCCAACAATTCTAGTTGCAATGATTACTTAGGCACACAAACTTGCTACTCCAAAGAGCTCAACTAGATGAATGTAAATAATAAAGTAAGCTCTCAATTCTAATTACACTAAAGAGCTTGTATCAACTAGTTTGCAAGAATGTAAATGACAAGAGACAACCGATTTTTCTCCCGAGGTTCACGTGCTTGCCAACACGCTAGTCCCCGTTGTGTCGACCAACACTTGGTGGTTCAGCGGCTAAGAGGTGTTTCACAAACCTCGTCCACACGATAGGACACCGCAAGAACCGACCCACAAGTGAGGTAACTCAATGACATAAGCAATTTACTAGAGTTACCTTTCAGCACTCCGCCGGGAAAGGTACAACTCCCCTCACAATCACTGAAGGCGACCACGAACAATCACTAACTCGTGCCGATCCTTCACCGCTGCTCCAACCGTCTAGGTGGTGGCAACCACCAAGAGAAACAAGCGAAATCCGCAGCGCAACACGAATACCAAGTGCCTCTAGATGCAATCACTCAAGCAATGCACTTGGATTCTCTCCCAATCTCACAATGATGATGGATCAATGATGGAGATGAGTGGGAGGACTTTGGCTAAGCTCACAAGGTTGCTATGTCAATGAAAATGTGCAAGAGTTATCCCTTGAGCCGGCCATGGGGCTATAAATAGAGCCCTCATCAAATAGAGCCGTTGTACCCCTTCACTGGGCAAAACACGCTCTGACCGGACGCTCCGGTCATACCGATCGGACGCTGGCCCCCAGCGTCCGGTCACCCGATGGACGCCACGCGTCACCTGCTTCAAACGCTGTTCGTTAGATTTCAACGGCTACGAAGCTGATCGGACGCTCCGGTCAAAACTGACCGGACGCTGAAGCCCCAGCGTCCGGTCGTTTCCAGTAAGCTCCCCGAGGCATATTTTTTCGACCGAACGCGTCCGGTCCACCTTGACCGAACGCAGACCAGCATCCGGTGCTCAACCCCAGCGACTGTGCCATCTGACAGCTCGACCGGACGTAGCCCTTCAGCGTCCGGTCGCTGAGTGACCCAGCGTCCGGTCAGTAGACCGACGCCAGCATCATTTCGACCAACTCCATTTCAACTCTAACTTCTTCACCCTTGCTTAAGTGTGCCAACCACCAAGAATTTTGCATCCGGCGCAATAGAAAATAGACATTTCATTTTTCCAAAAGCGCCAAACCCATCTCAACCCTGCAAACACCTTGTGCACATGTGTTAGCATATTTTCACAAATATTTTCAAGGGTGTTAGCACTCCACTAGATCCTAAATGCATATGCAATGAGTTAGAGCATCTAGTGGCACTTTGATAACCGCATTCCGATACGAGTTTCACTCCTCTTAATAGTACGGCTATCTATCCTAAATGTGATCACACTCACTAAGTGTCTTGATCACTAAAACAAAATGGCTCCTACATTTTATACCTTTGCCTTGAGCCTTTTGTTTTTCTCTTTCTTCTTTTCCAAGTTTAAGCATTTGACCATCACCATGCCATCACCATTGTCATGATCTTCGCCATTGCTTCATCACTTGGAGTAGTGCTATCTATCTCATAATCATCTTGATAAACTAGGTTAGCACTTAGGGTTTCATCAATTAACCAAAAACAAACTAGAGCTTTCACTCGGGCGTTGCCGATAAGGTTGGAGATGTTATTGTCGATGCCGATGAAGGAAGGCTTAAAAACTACTGCCGATGAAACAGGAAGTATGCCAATGGAAAGGAGGTCGGTGAGAATTCCATCGTAATTGAGGCGGACAGGGAAATAGATAGGAGTTGATTTCCTTTTCTATATTTAGAGTATGATTCATGTAAGAGTCACGTGTTTCCTTAGATATGGACTTGGTGTCCTAGTCGTATTTGGTTATGTCTCTTTAGATCAGGGTATAAATATAGATTGAGGGGCAATGTAATAAATATATCAATCAATATCAAACCCAATTTTTACTCCTATTTGCATCTACTTACTTTTCGGCGACTTCGTCAATTTGCATATTTTTTCCTTTTTACGAGTTCTCATTGATTCGGCGAGTTGCATCGCTTCAGTGCGACCTTCGGTGATTCTCGAGTTCCACGTGAGTACCTCTTGGCTGTGACTTCCGGGCATATCGCTGTTGTCAGGACCAAAGTGCTCGTATCTTCATCCTTGTCGATTAACAGGTCAAATCGACTGGCACACTTTGGATATCGATTCGGGTATTAGCCCTTTGTGTTTGCAGATCCACTTTTGCATCAACAGAAAGGTTTTTTAGAAACGGCCGTTCGGAGCCGATGAGTAGGATCAGTGAGCCGTGGAGGGAACGAAACAAGGATAGGAAAGCACAAATCATGTTGGTTCAGGAACGTCTAAAATGTACCTTTGAGCGCATTAACGTACTCGTCATCGAAATGGCCACACTGAAGAGACGGTGTATAATTCTTTGAATGACCTGTGAGGCGGCTCGATTAAAGGAGAGATACACGGAGTGTTAACAAGAGTGTAGTTTATGGAGATACAAAAAGAGAAAAAGAAAACGCGGAAGCTGTGTGGTCTATTTGGTTCATATGGAACCGGCAATATACCTATCCATGCAAGCCAGTGTTGATCTAATAGCCTTTTCGCCTATGACGGGACTCAGAAGGATCTAAGACCGGTGAAGCATGTAAAACACGGGCACCTAAGAGAAGAGAAGCAGAACACAGATAGCACTATGATCAGAGAAGAGGATCGAGAATAAGGAACGAGCAGAGCAAGAAAGACACAGACAAACAACATACATTTTCTTGTGCAGCCGATCACAGAACGTGCGGGGCGTGAGGATGCTGAGGAAGCTAAACAGAATCAGCGCACAGAAGGATCAAGTTCATGAATAAGGCAAGCACCCCAAGCATGATGAGATAATCAAAGGAAAATTTCAGTAAATGAGCAACCCATACAGTATAAGAGGAAGCTAATATTTGGATACAGAAGCTCGAAGGAAAAAATTTACACACATGATTGTTCGTTGTCAGCAGAGAGCTACGGCCCAGTGGACATGGATGTATAGGAGCTCAGAGTATAGCAACTAGGAAGGAGAAAAAGGCATGCGCTGACAGAGTGCGTAAGAGAATGGAAATGGTAAAGAACGCAAATAATCCATAAATACAGGGACCGTCACACGAAGGCACGGGAAGAACTTGTATACAAGCGGCTAAAAAGCTAGGACGGCTAGAAAAGGAGGCAAGGACAACAGGTATAAACTAAGGTAAGGAAAATAATGTGCTGAAGCAGTGTGCGAAGACAGCTGAAAAGAATGGAACAGCAAATGATACATATATCTTATTATGACTGAAAGCGAAAGTAGAGTTATTGAACAAACTGTCCACAGGCACCAATTGCACGTATAACAACTCACAGATGCAGGCCTATGCAACAGACGCCGAACATCCAAAAATACCTGAGAACTGACAACGCTAGATTCATGTCTATGTGACACAAGGATATTAGGCAACCTAACAGCTTTACCTCTAAGACACATAGCATGCTGAGCTACTTTAGCCTAGGAAACCAATCGCTCGAAACTATAATCTAGAATAACAAATCCATCTATGGATTGTAGACAGCACACGGGCTGCGAAGCGGGATGATCATAGGTAGCAGTCGGATCCAGGTGCTGGGCTGACCAGAAGAAAAACCTTCTTGTAACACTGCCTCCAGCATGCTATATATATGTAAAAACAAGGAGGATGAAAAAAAAGGAAAGAGTAAGCTGTCAGGCACAATGCCACATAAAATGTGTGTATCTATATATATAGATATGTAACAATACGTAACCATATATATGTATGTATGCATACAATTATATATATCGGTAACGATGTAGGAATCCACAAGCACAGAGGAGAATCGTACATATATAGGAGAGCTGTTGGCAAACAGTGGAAGAGGGAAAACAGGTATCGTGTAGGATGGGTACGAAACCAAAATAACATAGTTGGAACAGGCGTGGACATACCAGGTAGAGCAGACACGCAGCAGATGAATGTAGCAAACACGTTAATAGACGCAGGAGGGCAGTATCGCTGGCACGGGGTGAGGAGAACAAGATCAAGTACCGAAGGAAACCACATGTACGTGTAGGCAATACACGAACAAAAGAAATAGCAACCTGTAAATCCTATGGAACTGTGGTGCTGCACCTAAGAACAGCAAGAGGTGACCGGATCAGCAGCGGTGGGACAACCTGACACAAAGGAAATAATGTATAAAGGTTGTAAAGACAATAGCCAACAATCATGTACCTAATAGAACGATACGCATCAGCTGTGACCATTCGAGAAACAAAAATAACAAACAGTGGTGGCAAAGTAGAGCGCAACAACGATAAGGCATAGGCAACGAGCTCGATTAGACACACAACACAGACACATATAGAAACAGAGCAGAAGAAGAATAAATACAAATATCATAAAAGACCAAGTCTTCATCACAACATATGGTTATTGCTGAATTGAAATGAGAAGCAGAATAACACTAAAAAGTGATAACTATAACCGTCTATTCTCACATGGCACTATTTAGAGGGGGGAATTTAATTTTCAGCATCATCGACAGTGAAATCTGGCCAACATAACAGGCAAAAGAGCAACGGCACACAGATATGGTCGGATTTGACCACAAAAATGATAACTATAACTGTCTATTCGCACATGCCACTATTCAGAGGGGAAAAATCTTATTTTCAGCATCATCGGCACCGAAACATGGTCAACATAATAGGCAAAACAGCAATGGCACACAAATATCCTCGGATTTACCGGATGCACCTCACCACATCATCACACAAGAGGACAAAGTTTGGACAACATTTTTTTTAGATAGCAGTGAAGCGCACGAAACAAGATTGGATTGTTGGCGGAGAAAAATAGGTCATCACTGCATATGCCAAACTGGCTCAGTTCACTAAGACAACAAAAAAGGATCATCTATGTATGTAATGGTTAGCGTCACCCCATACGCCAAATGGCTCAGTTGAATAAAGGCGGAATACAAATATCATAAAAGACCAAGTCTTCATGACAACATATGGCTATGGCTGACCTCAAATGAGAGTCAGAAGCCCAAAAAAAATTGATAACTATAACTGTCTATTCTCACATGCCATTATTCAGAGGGGGAAAAATGTCAGCATTACCGTCATTGAAATATGGCCAACATAATATGCAAAACAGCAATGGCATACAAATTTGCTCGGATTTGACCAAAAAAAAGTGATAACTCTAACTGTCTATTCTCACATGCCATTATTCAGAGGGGAAACAAATTATTTTCAGCATTATCGGCATTGAAATATGTTCAACATAATAGGCAAAACATCAATGGCATACAAATATGCCCGACTTTATCGGACGCACCTCACTACATCAACACACGCCGGATATCTGGTAAGGCTAGAGCAAGCACAAGGACGAAGGAGTACGATGCAAGCCACACAATGCACCTGTAACACAAACCAATATGAAGAGACCTAAAAATCAAAGGATACCACAGGAAAAAAACACACATGTACGTGGAGACATGTTCGGACAACATACAAGCAAAATAACGGCCACAACCAGTTGACACACACCCTAAGCTCATAGAAAACAACCGGCGAAGCAGGTAACACTACGAACAGGGTCAGGAAAGCATGTAAGCAAAATCTAAGCACTCTGGCTGGGTTCGGACACTGGAACGAAGGATGCTGAAGCTCTAAATTTTTCGTAAGAAGCACACAAACATGAGGATATTGTCCGTAATAAGCAGACAAATGTAAGGACACAGCAAACATGGCATTTGAACCCGCAAACAAAGCAGACTAAATTACCGGCAGTAAGAGGAAGCTAAGTTCCGTCCATAGCGCATCTGCAACAAGCACCTACATAGTAGATCCGGAGCGGCGACGCGACGGCAGGGCAGAAACCTGGAAACAAAGTCAAGTATTAGTACACACAGCAGAGGGGAAATTAGGTCCGAGAACAAAATGAAGCGAAACAGGAATCAAGAAATTGCGAGAGAGAAGGGGAAAAGGTCTGTGGAGAGCACACCGGCATGAACTGTAGGTCCCCAACCATACCCAAAGAGCACAGGCGGAGAAGAAAACAAACGGCGCAGGAAGCAGGGTAAAGGAAGCAGGAGCAACCAGGGCCATGGCGCCGGCAGGAGGAACAGGGCAAAAAGGGGCGAACCGGTGGGCGTCAACCGCAGGCGCAACGATTAGGCGGACACCACAGGGACAAAACATGGTGGCGAAGCACGGCCGGCCGATTCGGCCAAGATGGCCAAGGCGTTGGCGGCAAGAACAGGGCGGGTTTCCCACTGTAGCGTGGAACCCTAGCCGTAAACAGCCGATGAAGATGGCATCCAAGAACGAGGGCAACGAAGCGCGGGGGGCCTAGTGCGGGCATAGGAGTGTCGGGCAGGGTGAACACCGGGCGAGGAAATCGCAAAGGCAACGAAGCGAGCAGGGTAGGAGGAGGCGGAACAAACGGGGACGACAGAAACCAAATCGACAAGCAAAATCAAGGAGGAGAAAAGGAGAGGGAGCAAACCCAGTCAACTGGCGGAGCACGGGACGGGACCCACGGAGGCGTCAACGACGGCGACGGCAGAGAGGACAGAGCGGGCGAGGACGACAGAGACGAGGAAAGCGAACAAGCCGGGTGGGGCGATCTGGACGGGCAGTAGGCACTACGAGAAGGCAGGCGAACGGGAGCGGAGATGGGTGCACAGTGGGTCGGAGGGGCCTAAGCCATGTAAACGAAGATCTAACGGACCAAACTAAATGTGCTATCGTGGCCAGGCTGAGAGGCGGCTAAAGTTCTCTGCTTTGATAATAAGAGATCCTTGAAACATCATGGAGCCTAATTTTACACGTGTGATTAATAACTGGTTAAAGTTTATCCTGTGATCGATGTTGCCACGTCTGGGATCACTGGTTGAAGGGAACGCCACCTTGAGCTCTCTGTGCGTGCTGGACCTGGACGTCCTCGGCTAACACGGGTATTTGCGGGATTCGTCATCGTTTGTTGGAGCCGTGCAGCAGTGCTTCGTGCCGCGTTGGATCGAAGGTTGGAAATGGAAACGCTAACGCGTCGGTCCTGTGCGTTTCTCTATCACTCTGTCTGTGTGCTGGAGGAGGTTGCAGATGTAGCAGAGTAGACAGGCCTCGTCGTGGGTCACCACATGGCGCACGTACTCACGACAGGCGCCTGAAAGGGCCTTGCTGCAGAGAAAGGTAATAAGCTCTGAGCCTCTGACTACCCAACAACCCAGCCCAAATAGGCAAATACGTATCGCCAGAGAATCAACCACACTCGTAATCGAATCAGCTAGGTTTGCAAGTGCAGTATATTTCGGGTTCACTCGTTTGGTTAGGGTCTCGTTTAGCTGCCAAACTTTAGATGTGTAAAGTTGGCAAAATATACTGTAGCGTTACTGTAGCATTCGTTTGTATTTGGTAATAATTGTCCAACCGTTGACTAATTAGGCTCAAAATGTTCGTCTCGCAAAGTACAACCAAACTATGCAATTAGTTTTTAATTTCATCTACTTTTAGTATTCTATGCATGTACCGCAAGTTTGATGTGACGGGAAATCTTCTTTTTTATAATATCAAAGTTAGAAGTTTGGGAGGAAGTAAATAAGGGCTAGGTTGGTTCCGTGGGTCGTAGGTGGCTCCAGCTCATATATATATATATATATATATATATATATATATAGAACTACTATCCTGTAGCTGGCTACAAAATAACTTATTCTGTAGCCACTTTGAGTTACGATAATTACTATATTAATTTACTAAGTGGTTTACTATAACGTTATGGTAAATATCCCCATGTGTTATAGTAACCCAACTATCGTAAATATGTATTGACATTATCGTAAATTAGTGTATAAAATTATAGTAAATGGAGGTGGCTACAGAATAACTTATTTTGTAGCCGGCTACTGAATAGCCTCTCCCTATATATATATATATATATATATATATATATATATATATATATATATATATATATATATATATATATGTATATATATGGCTTGTCACGCTACTAGTAGACCAAGTCTCACTTCTAGTAGACCACTAGGAATTCATGCTTCCTGTCATGAACAACTTCCAACTCTTTGCTATGGTGTTGTTTAAATCTAGGGAATAAAATTTAGGGATATTATATTGGGTGTCACATCGGATGTTACATATGTATTAGTAATAATAAAATAAATTACAAAAGCCCCAAGTAATCCGCGAGATAAATTTATTAAGCCTAATTAATCCATTATTAGCATATGTTACTGTAGCACCACATTATCAAATCATATACTAATTAGGCTTAATAAATTCGTATCGTGGATTACTGAAAGATTCTGTAATTTGTTTTGTTATTAGTATCCGAACACCGTGACACCCTCATGTGACACCTGATGTGACACCCCGAACTTTATATCCTGAATTTAAACAAGTCCGATTAGCACGCTACTGTACACGTTAGTTCCTGCTAGTGCAGAGATCACAACAGAATGTGGGCACTTTGCTGGATGGCTGGATGGATGCAAGTGCCACCATGTGCATGGCCTAGCCTCCGATAAAGCCTCCCTTTCTTCTAAACCGAGATATTTTTATCTTCAGAGTTGCTACTCTCCGGTACCGCGTCCAGCTAAGAGTAACTTCTTCTCTTCGTAAGAGTTGGCATCCACCTGATTTAGATGTCATGCCAAAGCTATATATGTACTCTTCGTAAGAGTAGAAATTGATTCAGAGAAGCGCGTCAGGTGACAGAGTCACAGAGCTGAGGAGGATATATTGGAAGGAGAGGGAACGTCGATAAGAATATAAGATGTATGTGATCATATTTTAGCAATGTCAACACGTCATTCACATGGAGTTACTTTGTCATTTTACCCACTTTCTTGCTATCTAAAACTACACCTTGTTTATCTTAAAAATTATTCTCTCTCAGTTACCTTCTAGATACTGCCTCTACCCTATAAAATGTAACCCTAGGTTTGAATTATGTTTAATTTTTTTAACAGAGTTTATAGAAAAAATATATTTATAAATAGTTTTACTAAAAAAATATTTTCTATGATTAATTTAATAATATTTATTTGGCATCGTCAATGTTAGTGATTTTTTATAAAGGTCTAGTTAAATTTGAAATTGATTAATTTATCGAATAACATTCTTTTTGAGTAATGCTAAACACCAACCGGGTGTTTTATCCCTCTCCAACACCCGACTTCTTCCACCCTGACCCGCACACGACTCCCTCCTCCCCGGCGTGCACGCGCTCGGCGCTCCTCTCCACGCGGTGCAACCCTCTCTCCCCTCCGGCAGCGGCGGCGGGTTCCGGCGGCGTCAGCGCCGACGAGGTAGGCCGGTCCCTCATCCTCCTCCTCATCGTGCTCCTAGGTCTGTGCCCGCCGTCTTCTTCCCTAGCTCCGCCAGATGGCTAGTGTTCCGGCGGGCCTCTCCCCCTCTTTCTTCTCCAACTCCGGCAGGTATAGATGGGGCCGGCCTGGGGGAGGCAGGCAGGCCAGGCGGTGGAGATGGTGGCCAGGTGGTTCAGGGGCCCTGGCAATGGTAGTGGCGGCCAGGCCAGGTCGGGACGGGGACGCCATGACGGAGCTCAGAGCTCGGCATCGCCGGCGAGCATGGCCGTGGCGGAGCTCCGACGAGAGGGGGGAGGGGAAGAAAGTGGCCCTAGCGCTCCAGAGCTCTAACGAACCCTAGCGCCCGCAACGAGGCTGTGGTCGACGGCGGGGCCGACGAGGAGGAGAAGGGCGGGGTGCTCGACGGCGATGGACGGGGTGTCGGGAGGAGGGAGAAGATGTGAAGGAGAAAGAATAGAGCTATGAGCTTTTGGATGACCAGATCAACGGTTCAGAAACCGGGTGCTTAGGGGCCTCAAAACACCTACGATTCTTTTTTTTCGGAGGGAATATTATTTGAGGACTGTTCCGGTGCTGTGCCGTGCTATAAAGAGAACCAGGCATCCCTAGTTCCGTGCGCATTTCGGCCCGAGTCGAGCCTCTGCCACATCAACAATGGCGGCGTCCATGACATTCAGTCCCCTGCATTGCTTGACCTTTTGGCTTCTGCTTGCGCTGCTCGCTCGCTCAGTAGCCATCTCGCTGTCGAGCAGTACGAGCAGAGGCGGCCGTCATGAGCACAATCCTCAGCATTCCAGCGCCTACATCGTTTACGCCGACCACGTCGCCAAGCCGTCCAACTTCACCACCCTCGAGCACTGGTACACCTCCATGGTGGGCTCCCTCTCCCCGGCCGCCAACTCCACCCGCTTCTTGTACGTGTACGACACCGTGATGCACGGCTTCGCCGCCGAGCTCACCGTCGACGAGGCCCGGCGCCTGTCGAACACTCCGGGCATGACCGGCGTGTTCAAGGACAAGGCGGTGCATCTGCACACTACTAGGTCCCCGGCCTTCCTCGGCCTCGACAAGGACTCTGGCATCTGGCCGGACACGGACTTCGGCGACGGCATCATCATTGGCTTCGTCGACAGCGGCATCTGGCCGGAAAGCGCTAGCTTCAACGACATCGGGCTCACCCCCGTCCGGCCGAGCTGGAAGGGCTGGTGCGCCGACGGCGAGCGGTTCAACGCTAGCATGTGCAACAACAAGCTAGTGGGCTCCAGGACCTTCACCGCCGGCGCCAGCACGCACATGGAATGGTTACCGGGAAGAAACGAGGCCCACGATTTCCAGTCCCCAAGGGACAAGGACGGGCACGGCACACACGTGGCATCGACAGCCGCCGGCTCCGAGGTTCCCGGCGCCAAGCTCTTCGAGTTCGTGAGCGGGACAGCGAGGGGGGTGGCTCCCAAGGCGAGGGTGGCCATGTACAAGGCGTGCGGGCCGATGGGCTTCTGCAGCATGTCGGGCATCGCCGCGGCGGTCGACGCCGCCGTCAAAGATGGCATCGACATCCAGGGGGTGGACTATGATGAAGTCTTTGCACCTGTTGCAAGGTTGGAGACAGTGAGAATGTTACTGGCTCTAGCAGCACAAGGAGAATGGGAAGTTCATCACATGGATGTTAAGTCTGCCTTCTTGAATGGTGATTTGCAGGAAGAAGTCTATGTGCACCAGCCACCTGGGTTCTCTGATCCAAAGGCACCTGGGAAAGTATTGAGACTCAAGAAAGCATTATATGGACTAAAACAGGCCCCAAGGGCATGGAATGCCAGACTTGATCAGGAGCTGTACAAGTTGGGTTTTGTCAGGAGCACTGAAGAACATGCAGTGTATAGGAGGGGATCTGGTAGTTCACTACTCCTAGTTGGGGTGTATGTGGATGATCTAATCATCTATGGGCCAGATAGCAGTGGTATTGCTACATTCAAACAGCAGATGAGTAAAAGTTTCAACATGAGTGACCTTGGCTTGCTTAGTTACTATTTGGGCATGGAAGTAAAGCAAGAGCCAGGACATATCACTATTTGCCAGAGTGCATATGCTCAAAAGATTGTTGAAATCTCAAGTATGAAAGGGTGCAACCCAGTTGACACACTAATGGAGCAGCATGTAAAGCTGTTGCCAGGCAAGCCTGAGTTAGTGGCCAATGCAACAAAATACAGAAGCATTGTTGGGAGCCTCAGATATCTGGTGAACTCTAGACCAGACCTAGCTTTTTCTGTGGGGATGGTCAGCAGGTTTATGGAGACACCTAACTCTGAACATTGGACTGCCATCAAGAGGATTATCAGATATGTTGCAGGGACAACTGAATTTGGCTACAAATTTGTCAAGGGGAAGCATGCAGAGCTATTTGGGTACATTGACAGTGACCATGCAAGTGACATAGAGAAGAGAAAAAGCACAACTGGTGTAGCCTTCTTTATGGGAGAAAACTTGGTTACTTGGAGTTCACAGAAACAAAGGCTGGTATCATTATCATCATGTGAATCCGAGTACATTGCTGCAGCAACTGGTGCTTGTCAGGGAGTATGGCTAAGCAGGTTACTAGCTGATCTAACTGAAACTGAAGTGAAAAAGTTCAGACTTTACATTGATAGCAGATCTGCTCAAGAGCTTTGCAAGAATCCTATATACCATGAGAGAACCAAGCATATAGACACTTGTTATCACTACATCAGGGAGTGTGTAGCAAATGGTGTGGTTGATGTTGAGCATGTAAGCACTGATGAACAGCTGGCAGACATCTTGACAAAACCTCTGGGGAGAATTAGGTTCATTGAGATGAGGAAGCAACTGGGGATCATCAGAGTTTGACAAGATTAAGGGGGTGAAATGTTGCATGTTTCATATTGTAATCGTGTCAAACAATTGTATCAACGTGTAATTGCATTAGCTAGTTTGTTTCAGTTCAAACATGTTTATGTAACTGCGTAGAATCGCGGGCATGACGGAGATTGCACACGTTGTGCGCCCTGACCGCGTCCTAAGGCCAGCTCCCGCCGTGGCGTTCATGCCGTGCATGTCGCGCGGGCATCCAAGAAAGTGGTGCACCACGCAGCTGTGCATCATGGTAAGGAATGCGGATCGAAGGCCATGTAAAGGAACTAGCGATGCATCAAAAAGATTGCCCCCAGGCAGTTAAAAATTAAAGACTCTTGTTGTGTGTGTGTTCATCGCGCTCCCATCCCCGGGCATCGCCACGAGCGCCGGTGAGATCCTAACATTCCCGGCGAGCGTCACGCTCGGGAACGGCCAGGTTCTAACTGGGCAGTCTCTCTACGCCGTCACGGCCAACCGAACAGACTTCATCCAGCTGTTGCCCAGCGCCTGCACAGACAAGGACCTGGTGCCGGACAGGATTATGGGCAAGATCGTCATGTGCGCTGGCGATTTGGGTGTTGGAACCGGTGGTGACCACCGAGTTCACGATCTTGGAGCTGGCTTACAGCCGGCCCGGCTCGTTACCATGAGTCTGTGCTCCCACAGGTCCACCGGAGCTACAACATATAAGGTCTTTGGGCCTTACTCAACCCAAAAGAGTAGCCTTATAGGTGAGGGTTCTCCCGCCTTATATGCTGAGGGTTCTCCCGTCTTATATGCTGTGCTCCCCCACCATCGTTACACGATGTGGGACTAAACCCCAACAATCTCCCCATTAGTCACACATCGAGGTGTCCCCGCCATATGTGACGCTCGAGATTTTTTATCGGGTTTAGCTTTTTTTTACCATGGGCTCGATACCAATTTGTTGGAACCGGTGGTGACCACCAAGTTCACGATCTTGGAGCTGACTTACAGCCGGTCCGACTCGTTACCACAAGTCTATGCTCCCACAGGTCAACATTAGGCGCTGATGCATCACTCGGCGTTGCGGTGCAGAAGGCCGGCGGCAGCGGGCTAGTCTCCGTCGCCATCCAGGATTGGTGTATGGACGGGCTCGTAGTCCAGGCGTTCACCCTTCCTGCTGTCAGCCTCGGCGCCCGCGAAGCCGACAAGCTGGCGGCGTACGTCCGCTCGGAGCCTTACCCGGTGGCATCGTTCCGCTTCACCTGCCGCACGGTCATCGGCGAGAACCCGGCGCCGATGGTGTCGTCCTTCTCGTCGCGGGGCCCCAACCACGTCACCCGCGAGATCCTCAAGCCGGACGTGATCGCGCCAGGCACCAACATCCTCGCCGTCGGGCCCGGCGAGTCGCCCCTGACGTACGCCGAGGAGGACCCGAGGCGCGCACGCTTCAACATCCAGTCGGGCACCTCCATGTCGTGCCCGCACGTCGCCGGCGCCGCGGCTCTGCTGAAGCACAGGCACCCCGGCTGGACACCGGCCATGATCCGGTCGGCGCTGATGACAACCGCGACAACGCTCGACAACCACGGCAGGCCCATCGCGGACAACGGCCGCAGAGGTGGCGCCAGCGATGGCGCGACGCCGTTGGCGACCGGAGCCGGCCTCGTCCGTCCGCAGCAGGCGCTCCACCCGGGCCTGGTCTACGACGTCGCGGAGCGGGACTACGTCGACTTCCTGTGCACGCTCAACTACACCGCGGCGCAGGTCTGGATGTTCATGCCGGGCTTCGCCGGCTGCACGAGGACGCTCCCCGGCGGCATAGGCGGCCTCAACTACCCGTCGTTCGTCGCGGACATGAGCAACGGCACCGACATCCGCGTGCTGTCGCGCACCGTGACCAAGGTTTCGGAGGGTCCCGAGACCTACGCCGTGAAGGTTGTGGCGCCGCGCCAGCTCGTGGAGGTGACGCCG
The DNA here is from genome assembly GCF_019320115.1 of Miscanthus floridulus. Lineage (NCBI taxonomy): Eukaryota > Viridiplantae > Streptophyta > Magnoliopsida > Poales > Poaceae > Miscanthus > Miscanthus floridulus. Next base: position 13,350,532 of record NC_089580.1, read on the forward strand.
GCTACGCTGGAGTTCGGCGGCGAGCCGTACGAAAAGAAGAGCTACACCGTCGTGTTCAGGAACAAGTACAGGACGCCGAGCGCACCTGGCGCGGCGGGGATGGCGCTGTTCGGCCAGATCGTGTGGGAGAACGACGTGCATACGGTGAGGAGCCCCGTTGTGTTCATGTGGAACAGACGTGATCAGTGACACGCAGTCGGACTCGGCGATGCTCTGAATTGCGGGAAACGCAGCTTGCTTGACACTCACGCGTTCGTGTTATAAGTATCGCCCTTTCTCGCGCAATACGCACATCCGTCACCGTCACCGACGTTACGTCGTGGACCTCCTCCTCGCCTCGCAGAATCCGACGTCCCCTGCCTAGGGCACGCATCGCAATCCGCCGTCGTCGTCGCCCTGCTTCACTCGTGATGGCTGCCTGCGTAGAGCCCGCCGCCGCCGTCCGCCACCCCACCGCCGCGGCAAAGACCGGCCTGAAGAGGAAGCGCATCGCCGTCGGGAGCACGGAGCCGTACGAGTTCGACGAGACCAGCCGCCTCGGCGCGGGTGCCTTCGGCGCCGTCTTCAAGGCCCACCACCGCTCCACGGGCCAGAGCGTCGCCATGAAGCGCCACAGCACGGCCGACGGCGGCCACGCTACGCTGCTACGCGAGGCGCGCTTCCTCGAGGACGCGTGCTGCGGCGGCGCCAACCCATTCGTCGTCGGCTTCCACGGCGTCGTCCGCGACCCGGTCACCTGGCAGATGTACCTCATCATGGAGTGCGTGGCGAGCAGCCTCCACGACCTCCTCCGCCAACGCCCCCGCGGGAGCCCGCCGCTGCCCGAGGCTAACGTGCGCGCCGCCATGTGGCAGCTACTTTCGGGCGCCAAGAAGATGCACGACGCCCACATCATCCACCGCGACATCAAGCCCCAGAACATCCTCGTCGACGAGAGCCAGAGCATCGTGAAGATCTGCGACTTTGGGCTAGCGATATCCACGGACGAGCGGCCCCCGTATGAGCCGGCCGGCACGCTGTGGTACCAGGCGCCCGAGATGCTGCTGGAGAAGCCCGACTACGACGCCAAGGTTGACGTCTGGTCGCTTGGCTGCGTCATGGCGGAGCTCGTCAACAACGGCACACCTCTATTCCAAGGATCCCACGACGACGGACAGCTCTGCGCGATCTTCGATGTGCTCGGCGTTCCTGATGACAGCACGTGGCCGTGGTTCTCGTCGACGCCATTCGCCACCGAGGTGGTGCCGGAGCTGGACATGCAGCGGTACAACCTCCTGCGCGATCTGTTCCCCGAGACGAAGCTGTCCAGGGATGGATTCGAGGTCCTCAGTGGCCTGCTCACATGCAATCCCGACAAGAGGCTGACGGCAGCCGCCGCGCTCGAACACCCATGGTTCGCCAAGGTCGACGGTCTGGAGCTACCAAAGAAAGAGAAGATTGCGTCCACGTTGCCCAAGCCACACAAACGACAGAGGTTGCGTGCTGTGTGCGTGTGACTTAGATTTAATTCCCTTGATGCTGCTTGTATCATGTAAAATTAGTCTGTTGCTGATGTGAACAGATGGAGCTTAAACTCCTGTAATGTAATGTTGTGAGCACTGTGATGATGTAAAATTGTATTATTTCAATTGATGAATCATTTTTGGTTGTCCTTTTGAATGAATTTGATTGGTCTTGCTGTAAGCTTGTAACCATCCCATGGTGAGAGCGCTAAGGCACCTAGATGTCTCTAAATTTTGGTATGCCAGATCTCTGGTCTCTAGCAGGAGACAAATCGAGTAATAAAGTGAAAAATAAAAACATGGGAATTCAGGAAGAAGATGGAGAGGCTACTGATGAAGAGGAACAAGAATCACGAGAGTGATGCATGGATGAATATGGATCAAGGAAAGTTGCAACAAGAAGGAGCCAGCCAAAAAGAGCTGGGTCATCCAAGACCGTAGGAAGAACCAGAGACAAGAAATTTTCAGAGGAAAGTCAGGGGGGAGCCTGGACGAACTGAACTCAGTAGGTTGTGTTTCCTGATCAAGGTATGGGAGGGCTGGACCAATTTGATGCGGGACATTGGAACATGATCGTGTAGCTATACATCTATTTGAGGAGATTCTTGAGGGAAGGAGAGGTGCCAACTAAAACCTTGGAAGAGATTTTGGTTTAAAGTTTATAATATTTTCCAAACTAATTTGCCTACTTATTTTTGTTGAAATAACTAATTTTAAAAGCTAAGCGCAAAGTTTGAATTTGAGTTAACTTTCAAATTCAAACCAAGCTGCGTGGTAAACCTTCTCTCTTTGAATTATTTTCCTAAAACTAATATGTGCATTCATCTAACCAATGCATGTGTGGAGTGGTAGGCTCTTGTTTAAGTTTGTTTTGGTTTTACTTGTTTTTGCTTGGAGTAAGCCTCTTTTGAAAAACCTTTGTTTCTTAATGTGAAGCCCATTTTACCCTTGGTGTAACCATCACACGGTGAGTGCTGAGGCACCTAGATGTCTCTGAATTTTGGTAATGCCGGATCTCTTGGTCTCTAGCAGGTGACAAACTTAGTAATGAAGTGAAAAATCAAAACATGTGATTTCAGGAAGATGGAGAGGTTACTGATGAAGAGGAACAAGAATCACAAGGGAGTGATCCATGGATGAATCTTGATCAAGGAAAGTTGCGACAAGGAGCCACAGACAAGAAATTTTGAGGAAGGTCGGGGGGAGCCTGAACAAACTGAACTCAGTCAGGTTGTGTTTCCTGATCAAGACATGGGAGGCTGGACCACTTTGATGCTGTAATAGGAACCGAGATTGGAACAGGATGATGTGGCCATACGTCTAGTGATTTTTTATTATTTTTTCATAATTCTTTTCGTAATTTACAAAAAGACATTAGGAATCTGGTAAATTTCAAAAATAAACCTAAGTCGTTTTCCGATGGACGAAGATTAAGTATCGTACTTGGCGAAAACAGAGTGAATGCCACTAGTTCGTAGAAAGGCCATTCATGTGATGTTGCAATCTGCCTCAGTATGCGTCACTTTGACTGGGGATATGGTCTGATCCCAAATTCCCAACTTGAGCCGGCTATTTGTGATTTCGCTCGCCTCTGCAAGAGGAATTGCATGAATTATGGCATCGACCCACCATACAAGGATACTGCAGCATAATAGCTGCTTCTATCAATCAGATCTCAGCACTTCTGGATACATATAGATGCATTCTGCAGTTCTGCGGGCAGTTAAACCGTGAAAACAGTCAACTTCCAGTTAATTCGTCTTTTCAGATTGGAAACGACAAGTGGATGCAATTCCACGGAACTCCAGAAACGATCAACACGATTGGTGCACAATAAAGATCACAGAATCAACTGAGTTCTCGATAATACCCCATTCAGCTACCTACGCAACCTAAACTTCGACGACGTACTAATCTTACTAGTAGTCGCAGGACTTGAACATCACGAGTTCTTACATCCAACATAAGACACCAAGGTTGCATCACCATCACCATCCTAATCTAGATACTCAATCCTTCGTGAGGGAAGGAACCGTTAAGGTTCTTCAGATGCCGGTGGATCCGAACCCTCCCTCGCCACGGACGGTGGCGTCGAGGTCCTCCACCTCCGCGACCTCGGGCGTCGCGATCACCTCGATGATCATCTGCGCGATCCTGTCGCCGGGCTTCACGGCGAAGTCGGCGTCGGAGTGGTTGAAGAGGATGACCCCGACGGGGCCGCGGTAGTCCGCGTCGATCACGCCGACGCCCACGTCGATGGAGTGCTTCAGCGCCAGCCTGGACCACAGCGCTGCAACGCGACCAGAACCGGCCAAGCATTTCGTCAAACACCCATGGGGCGAACAAACCGAACAAGAAACGCGACATCGAAGGAAAAGGAGAGGGGCGATGGTTATGTCGCTCACCGATGTGCGCGTAGGTTCCGTGGGGGATGGCGACGCTGAGGTCGGTCGGCACCAGTGCCTTGCCACGCGCCGGCACCAGAGTCTCCATGGCACTGACAAACAACAGCCAAAGAAACAGACCGTCAACAGGCAGCACGAAGGAACTTTGAAGATATGCTGAAAAAAAGTGACCAGACGCTTCCCCGGACTCTGATTTCCAGCGTCCGGTCAGATGGCGTTCCTGTGTCCGGTCAAGCGAAGACAATGAAGACATGATCGACCGGACTCTGGTTGCGTCTGGTCAGTGGTGATCGGACGCATCCGGTCGCGACTCCAGGGGATTTGGACCTCTCTAGAGTCGACCGGACTCTGGGTGGGAGCGTCCGATCGTTGCCACCGGAGCATCCGGTCAATAGAAGTCGTGCGGGTTTCCATCCCTGTTCCGTTTCCTTTTCTATTCCGTCTAGGGGCCACCATATAACGCATTGCCATGACCTAAGGCTGCATCCCATCTACCATCGCGCCGACATCGCCGCCGCACCGCGTGCCCTAGCTGTGCTCCACCGCTCGTCGCGCCGCCCTGCTCCCACGCCCGCGCCGCCTGACCACGCCGCATTGCTCGCCGCGACCTCGTCCCACGCCACCCCTGCACAGCCGCACCCACGTGCCGCCTCCAGTCCCACACACCGCCCGTGCCTTCTCCGCGTCGTCCGCCGTGCCCCCTCCCGCGCCACCTGCCCGTGCCCTAGCGCCGTCGTGCCTCAACTCAGCCACGCGCCCGCACTGCATCCTCACCGAAGACCCTAACTACCATCCATCGCCTCTCCACAGCCGAACCAGTGCTTCATTGACTCGCCTAACCCTAACCTTAGGCGATTCCCGGTGGTTCCCCGTTTCGTTCCTCTGCTCTTCGGTTCGCCTGTTCGTCAGGTAACAAGCCCTCGATTCTTATTTCGTACCTATTGCTTGCTTCTTAGGATTTCGTATCTCTAGATGTATATTGAAATTATTCATATATCCAATCTATTCTAACATGCAGCAAGTCGGTGTTTTTGAGGTCACTTTGGCAGTTGTCAGTCAACTCAGGGCCAAGCTCACAAGTACGGATCGAGGCCAAGCCTCGGAAGTGACAGTTGTCAGTTGTTTTTTGTCAGAGGTAGTAGTTCGTTTCAGATGGCACGTGTGAAGAATGCTGGAGATGGTCCAGGTGATGAGGATCTGAGGCCTCCACCTTGCTTGCCTGCTGATGTGAAAGGCAAGGCAAAGAAGCTTGCAACGAAGAAGCGCAAGTATCCAGATGCTGATACAGAGAGAGCAGCAGCAGTTGCAGTCGCCGTAGAGCATGCAGAGAGAGGAGGTGCTAGGAGTGGAGTCCAGATCGTAGATCAACTTTCACCAGCACAGAGGGCTGCAGTTGAGCAGGTTGAGCGCCGTCATGGTAGTTCAGCTAGGACTGTCATGCTTGAGGGACGGCGTGTCGTTCTGGAGGAGACTCAGCCTTAGGAGGAGCCTCAACAGCAGACAGAGCAGGCTCAGGAGGGCGAGCAGACTAAGGAGACAGAGCAGGCACCATAGCTTCACCGCTCTAGTCGTACCCGTACCCAGGTGACACTGAGGCCAGAGACACGGCAGAGGGGTTCTCATCCGCCTCCTAGACCTCAGGGTCTGCCTCCAGTGACTCACTTGGATTTGAGGGTTGCCACGGCCAAGCAGGTTCAGCAGCTCAGGTTCGTTCAGTTTGTGGACTGGTTCCCGCCTAGGAGGGATGAGAGTGCTTCAAAGGGCTTCTACACACCACTGAAGGAGGATTTTTATAATGCATATCTTAACAGTAGGGTAGCTTTCAGATCTCACAGAGTTTGTTCCATTGAGGCTATTGTTACAGCAGCAGGAGAGCAGATTTACTTGGACAGACTGGCAGACATGTACCATCATGGGTCCGTGAGTTCTATGCTACACTTTGGATTGACCCGCAGCACAGATTTATTCACTTTGCATTCAGAGGCCGTGACTACAGGCTGATGAGCTTTAGGGTCAGAGAGATTCTTAGGCTTCAGGAGCAACCCATCCAGCTACATGAGGTGTGCTATGGTCAGGCAGAGCCTCCTAGACGCCCTCACGGTGGTCTTGTACTTCCTACAGATCTGGTCCGCCAGTGCTTCACATAGCCTTTCGGTGGGGGGGTCAAGCAGGACACCTAGGGATCTTATTCCTACAGCTAGACTGCTCGATGCTATCATGAGGAGGACCCTGCTCCCGAGGATGGGATATCGCGAGGGCTTGACTCGCATTTAGTTATGGCTACTGAACTCTCTGATGCAGTAGACTATGTTTGATATTTGGGATCTTATTCTATCAGAGATGGAGGACACTCTTGCAGAGGAGTTCAGATGTCACATGTAGCTGCCATATGCTCACTGGATTACATTATGATTCATAGAGTAGTTACAGTGAGGCCTCCAGAGATGCTAGCAAAGTATAGTGGTGCTACTACCGAGTTCCCTGCATATAACTTGACTCAGATGCTCCACCACAGTGCTATGAGGACACCCAGCTAGCCGAGCCATCGCCTAGAGGTGCCAGAGTCTGCCACCTAGCAGGATGAGATTATTAGGGGCATAGCAGCTACAGAGGAGGAGGAGCTAGATGCTCAGCCGGAGGGTATGGTCGAGAGCGACCCCAGCGACAGTATAGATGATGATTATCAGGATATCCCTTGGATGCCTCCTCGATGACATGATGGTGAGGCCAGTGGCTCCAGCTCAGCTCCACCTACACCATAGACAGACCTCGCTCTACTTGCCATACTTGAGCAGACGAGGCAGGATTAGGCTCGCCAGACCCAGGAGACAGCTGCTGCTCTAGCACAGGTTCAGGCCAGACAGGACGAGTTCTAGTGATAGCAGTAGGCTATCCAGTAGCAGCAGCAGCTCCTCATGCAGCAGTTACTTAGATTTATGCAGCATGTTGTTACTGCCATTGGGGCTCCACCGCCATAGCTTACACCCTAGATCGGCCAGCCTGCCACCACTTCACAGACTCCAGTTCTACAACCCAATGGGCTTCAGAGTCAGGGATAGACTGCTACTTAGTTTGCTTCACCTACAGAGCAGGTGTCCCAGTGGTTTGCCTCGCTAGTGATAGCCTCGGGTCCGTAGTTTACACCGCTACATATGGGCTTCACACCGGCTTTGAGTTCGTCGTTGCTTGTGCCAGACACCCTAGTCTCTAGGAGCCTTGGTGCTACCTTTAGCGAGTTGATAGGGCAGCCTACTCCGCTAGATCTATATGTCCCAGGTCCTTCCACAGTTGCTCCTATCACTGGGACTACAGAGACACTCCCTTCTTCAGTAGCATCATTAGAGCCGCATGCTTCAGTCATACCTATAGAGTCATAGGCTGCACCAGTCCCTGATCCGACCCAGACCACTTTAGCGTCACTTCCAGCCATAGAGGGTCAGACTACTCAGAGCTCAGGATCAGATGATGATGGCACAAGTTCCAGATCGCTCATCGCACCTCAGCGCTTGACTCGTCCGCTACAGCCCCGCCGACCTATCCTTAGGTTTTGGTGTTTGACACCAAAAGGGGAGAGGGATCGAGTATGGTAGACTTAGGGGGAACGATATATCTAGGAGGAGTTTATCTATTATATTTGGCTTTTTACGTGTGATACATTATTATGCATTCATGTTTACTTTTATGTATTGAACTACATAAGTGTGATCATAATCGTGATATTAATGTGATCGTGATATTTATGTGATATGTAACATGTGTGCTCTCTACTTTGATCTTTATATATGTCATGTCACATGGTTATGCTCATTTCCTTTGCTTCCGCATTTTTACTCCGATGCAAATGAGCTTTATTTCTTGTACTCATGCTTATTTCATATCTATTGAGTACATCATGTTGGCTTGGGTCATATAAGCTTGCTTAACTCTTTTGTTCTTATTGTCAAAAGCTTATATGAACCAAGCATGTTGAAAACCTTATCTCTTTTACATACTCGAGATTGTATTGTCATCAATCACCAAAAAGGGGGAGATTAAAAGCATCTAGGCCCCTAGTTAGGTTTCGGTGATTAATGACAATACGAGATTACTGTGACTAACGTGTGTTTTATAGATGCAATTAAGTTAGGTCATGGTAATGGAAATTGATTGGGCAATCATGGTTGTCATGCCCCTATGATGGAAATCATTTTGGTTTTCAAAGGATGGACAACAAGGTTAAGGATGGACTAGTTCTAAGTGTTTTGGTGTTGAAGAGACACTTAGAGTAGTTTAGGACTTTGTTTTTTCTTTAGTCATACTATTAAGGTGGGGTATGGACGGGTAGCTTGACCTAGGTGAGTCTAGTGGGTTAGGTGTGGTGCACACTTGTCAAATTTAGCACTAGGTAGCTCCTAAATAGCCCTTAGATAAATTGGAGCAAACTTTATTCACATATGATTGCGAGTTGGAAGTGAATGGAGGGTCAAATGTTGACTAAACGTTGGTTTCGGTGTGACCAGACGCTGGCGTAGAGTCCGGTCAGTTCATTTGATCAAGGTGAAGTCGTCTGGTGCGACCGAACGCTGGGTGCCAGTGTCCGGTCGACTCTAGTAAGGTTCCAGAGAGCAGTTTTCATGACCGAACGTGTCCAGTCACAACTTAAACGGCTCAGTGGCGGGTGAACTGACCGGAGCATCCAATCACCTTGATCAGAGCGTCCGGTCACCCCGTAGTGGCATATAATAGTTTGTTTTGAACAATGGTGTATAAATACTTCCTCTATTCATGTGAGGGATCACTTTTGCTCATTGAAACAGCTGAGAAACACCCTTGAGAGTGCCAAGGAGAGCAAGGTCCTAGTGAGGTGATTGAGATTTGAGAATCCAAGATAGAGGCCTCATTAGTGAAAGCAAGACTAGCAAAGTGTGCATTCACCCTTCTCATTAGGCTTGTCGTGGTCAAGTGAGAGTTCATGCTTGTTACTCTTGGTGATCGCCATCACCTAGATGGCTTGGTGGTGATTGGGAGCTTGGTGATCATCCGGCGGAGCTTGTGGATGACCCAACTCAAGTTGCGAGTGGTTGTGGGTGATTCACCGTGACGGAGTGTTGAAGAATCAACCCGTAGAGAGCACTTGATCCTTACGCGGATCAAGGGGGAGCTACACCCTTGCGCGGGTGCTCCAACGAGGACTAGTGGGGAGTGGCAACTCTCCGATACCTCGGCAAAACATCGTCGCGTTCCTCCTTCTCTCTTTACTTTGAGCATTTACTTTGAGCAATTCAATTCTTATCCTTACATTCATAGAATTGCCATGCTAGAGTAGGATTGGAACTTAGGTTGCTAAACTTTTGTACGGTAGATCATTAAAAACACTTTCTAGGCACAAGGGGTGAAGTGGGCTAAGTATAGGGTTTAATTATTGCAAAGAAATTTAGAATTAGCCCAATTTACCCCCCCCTCTTGGGCATCTTGATTCTTTCAAAGTCATCTTCATCACAAGGAACATCAAGCAAATTATCTTGTGACAAAGGTAAATCAAGCGAAGGCTCCACTAAAATTTGTTGTATCATAGCATGATTGGTTGAAAAATTCAGTACATTAAGAGAACTCTCATCTTCCGTGAGTTTAGCATCATGGGCATTACCTTTGCTCTCATATTCAGCAGTAGTAATAGTTGATGGTTCTGAATTTTCACATGAGACTGTGAGCGTCTCATTTTCTGTCACGTCATCCTCGCTCTTTTGTTCATTGTCCTGCAAAAGGTTAGGCATAGCAGGAGGAATAATAAGAGATTGATCTAGTTGATGCACCTCATCATTTGAATTAATTACAAGAGATGGATTAACAAAATTTTCTCTCATAAGATCTTTCATATCATTCCATGCATGAGGTTTATCTAAAAAACTTAAAGACTCCCACCAAGTTGAGGCAGATTGCCTCAAAACACTAGTTGCATTTTTTATTTTCCTCCGTTCACACATATAACTTTGTGCAAAAATATTATCTATTTTAGTTTCCCACTCAATGTACTTATGAGCACCAATACCATCATAAGTAGGCGGGGAAGAAAGAATAGATTGACCTACAGAAGGAGGTGTAGTAGCAATAGTGCATGGCTCATGCATCATTGATGTCTCATATCAGTACATGTTGTAACCTGTCATTGTTAGCATCAAACAAGAAAACACAGCTCAAATGGCGCTCTCTATGTGTTCCTCTAGATATTGTTCCACTTTTACCCCTCTTTTTTCTCTATTTTTGGGTTGTCGTCGTTTTTTTGGGATTCTTTGACTTTTTCTTTTTATTTTTTTATTTTTTTTTCCTTCACTTAGGAGCACAAAAGAAGTAACCACTAAAAATGAGCTTAAACAAGTGAAAGGCGTGGCCTATGGAAAATTCAGAAGACGTGCTTAAAATTGACAAAAAGCTTGTGACCACAGAAAGAGGATCTTGTGACCAGTTTTTGGCCAAAATAAAATTTTCCAAACCTGGCAAAGCAAGGGACCAATGGATCCAAAAATTTTTCTGATCGATTTTGATATATGGAACGTCGAAATCCGAGTTCGTATACGAAAACTAGACCAATTTTGAGAACTGACTCCGAATTAGAGGACAAAACGGGAACAATGCGCGCAAAAGTTGTTGCGGCGGCTATGGATAGATGCAAACAGTGAAGATAAGTGTAACAAATTAGATGGCGTGGACTAGGGTTTCATGGATACAAAGGAAACACAGCAAGACTTGAAGGTGTTCACGGGTTATGATGAAAAACAAAAGAAAAGACACAAACTGGACTAAAAACGATCTAAAACCAGCAACCAGAACTTGCCCTAGGACACAAACTCAACAACGTGAAACAGAGACGAAATTACATGGCACAACGATGCTATAGGATAGGGAATATGAGGTGGTGTATATTTTTTTGCCTTTTGTGGACTATAGCTAAAGCAAAAACAGTAACAATCTAAAAGGGAAAATAAAAGTATACCTAACGGGCAACAAGGTCTCTGATACCACTTGATGTAGACAAGACCCGATCTTCTGATAGGTACAATAGCGTCGATTGGTGGAGACTCGACGTTCATGATCTAGGGTTCGAACAAAGACTGATTCGGACCCTCGCAACCGTTACACCACTACTCCATTGGTTATCAACCACGCGAACACGATTGACCTCACCGAGAAAGCTTTCCTGCAAGCAAATCAAGAACACAAGCAAGAATAGGATGAACGCAATCTGAAATTGCAAATAAATATAAGGATTATGATAACGAGAAGGAGTTCAAATCTTTATTCAAAAAGACTAATCGCCACAGGCGAACAAGATCAAGAAAAGGGCCCTGGTTCACAGCAAGCGGCCTTGGCGGCACAGTTACAGCAAAACAATGTCTGTTTCACAAGGAAATCTAGAACTAAACAAAACACAAACTCTAAAGAGAGCGACGACTGCTAATTATACAGCCCTAGACGTCACCCCCTGGATGTGCCCCCTAATGGGCTCTAAGACGATACACGGCCCAACAGACCAAAAGACGGTGTCGCAGCACCCTGGTAGATTCTGGACGCTGACTTGTTTCGACGATTCCCATTGATCTTGAAGGGCTTTTGATGTGAGACCACTTGTATTGGATTCCTTATCTAATTAGCTTTCCATCCATATGTGGATCGTCGAAAACAGAGCCCGAACGCGCCCGTGTGACCAGTTTTATGATAGACTGGTCCTAGAACCCGAGATGGGCTCGAACTTGATTTGGGCCTCCACCTTAGTGACTCGAACCGGATGAGCTTTGGGCCTCCTTCTCGGTTAGGACACCCTCATTAATCTCCTCGTCCCCTATCTCTAGAGCTCCAACGAACCCAAGCGCCCATAGCGAGGCTGTGGTCGGCGGCGGGGGCGACGAGGAGGAGAAGGGTGGGGTGCTCGACGACGATGGACGGGGTGTCGGGAGGAGGGAGAAGATGTGAAGGAGAAAGAATAGAGCTATGAGCTTTTGCATGACCAGATCAACGGTTCAGAAACCGGGTGTTTTGGGGCCTCAAAACACCTATAGATTCTTTTTTCGGAGGGAATATTATTTGAGGACTGCGCCGGTGCTGTGCCGTGCTATAAAGAGAACCAGACATCCCTAGTTCCATGCGCATTTTGGCCTGAGTCGAGCCTCTGCCACATCAATAATGGCGGCATCCATGATATTCAGTCCCCTACATTGCTTGACCTTTTGGCTTCTGCTTGCGCTGCTCGCTCGCTCAGTAGCCATCTCGCTGTCGAGCAGTACGAGCAGAGGCGGCCATCATGAGCACAATCCTCAGCATTCCAGCGCCTACATCATTTACGCCGACCACGTCGCCAAGCCGTCCAACTTCACCACCCTCGAGCACTGGTACACCTCCATGGTGGGCTCCCTCTCCCCAGCCACCAACTCCACCCGCTTCTTGTACGTGTACGACACCGTGATGCACGGCTTCACCGCTGAGCTCACCATCGATGAGGCCCGGCGCGTGTCGAACACTCCGAGTGTGACCGGCGTGTTCAAGGACAAGGCGGTGCATCTGCACACTACCAGGTCCCCGGCCTTCCTCGGCCTCGACAAGGACTCTTGCATCTGGCCAGACACGGACTTCAGCAATGACATCATCATTGGCTTTGTCGACAGCGGCATCTGGCCAAAAACCACCAGCTTCAACGACATCGGGCTCACCCCCGTCCGGCGTAGCTGGAAGGGCTGGTGCGCCGATGGCGAGCGGTTCAACGCTAGCATGTTGTAGCACCCGGTTTTAAAGACAAAACCAGATACACACTATATGTGATCTTGTTGCTTCTCTTAATTCGTTCTAGTGAATCTTATCATCCATATGTTAAGCTTCCAAAAGATCTTGCTTAGCTTGAATCAGAAGTTTGAATTCCATGGTTCATTTTTATGCATTTTGGAATGTTTTACTTTTCAAAAGGAAGACTTTAAATCAAAACCGAACAAATTTTCTTTTTCAACTCCTTTTGAAATAGCTTTCAAAATATGTTTTATGTTTAGAACTCAAGAAAATATTTCAACCATATTTTGAAACTCTTTTGAATAAATGTTTTTAAGGTTTTGAAATAAACCCAACCATTTTCAAATCATTGAAAACTCAGGTAAACATACTAAGCTTTGTTTTCCAAACTCTTTTGAAACCTCAACTTTATAATCAAATCTCAGATAAAGAGTAGACAAATCAACTCAGGTTCTTTTGAAATCTGTTTCAAACAAGGGATTTTCAAGATTTTAGAAAACAAATGAAACATTCGAACTTCATTTTCAAATCATTTTGAATGAACTCTTTTGGGATTTCTAAAATCAAACCAAATCAATTTCAAAACTACTTTAGAAATAAAGAGAGTAAGTTTTCAATTCCCATTTTCTTTTGAAGTCAAACAAAAGATTTAATCCACATTTTCAAATTCTTTTTGAAATAAGCCTTTTGGGAGATCAAATCAAATCAAATAATTTTTAACCCTTTCAAACTATTTTGGAAGACTTCTTTTAGAAATACACTTTTGAAATCAATTCAAACCTTTTCTTTTCAAATTTTGTTTTGAAATCAAACTTAATTCTAATTCAAAGCCAAAAGTGCTCCGTTTCCAAATGCAAATTGTTGCAAACTTTTGAACCAAATTTTTCAAATTTTTGTAAAATATCTTGAAAGTATTTTGAACACCTTTCAAATAAAATTTGAAATAAGACAACTCAAATTGTTTTTTTAATCGGTCTTTTCCAAACAGCCTATTTTAAAAACACTTTAGAGTCATTTTCAAAGTGTTTTAGAATAAAATGGTTCAAAAGTGTTTTTAGAATAACACTTTGAAGAGTATCCTAATACATTTTACTCTTTCTGAAATTTAGTTCAAAGCAAAGTGGGTTTTCAAATCTGATTTCACTTTCAACTTTTTGAAGTTTTAGGAATAAGATACTTTCAAACTTTTTATGAATATCTGTCTTTAAACTAAAACCTTGAGTGAAGCAGTTCAAATCAAATTGTTTTCTTTTGAATGAGCAAAAGAGTCTTTCAAAATTCAAATCAAAACTTTTAAAATGTCTCAAATATAGTCTTTAGCAACTCTTTTTGAATCTTTTAAACTTTAATACTCTTTTCAAATCAAATCTCTTTCTTTGGCGAAACACTTTAAGTTTCGAATACCAACTCTTGAAAATGAGAAAACAAACTTATACCCTTTTTGAACTTAGTTCAAATCAACTTTTGAAGAAGCTTTTCAAAGTTCTTAAATCAAAAGGTTGTTAATTCATTTTCCAACATCTTTTAAAGATTTTATTTCAAGGAAAGGGCTTTAAATAGAAATCAAAACCAATCCAATTGTTTTCAAGAGTTAATCTTAGTCTTGAGCATTCTTGCAACTGTCTATATCCTACGTACGTGAAGATCAAACTCCCAACCATAGCTAGCTCAAAGATCAATCTTGACATAGATCCAAACTCCTTGTGGTTCACCAACTCGCAACACTCTTAGCTTGGCTACCCCCTCCCTTAAGACGAGATGGGATAGGGGCACCAACATCCAGCATGTAACTTTCTCAAGGTGTATTATCATCCTCTGACATCCTAGAGAGCTTGTGGACATAGATAAGAATAAGAAAAATTGATCTTTCCCGTAGATAGAAAATAGCAGCGCAGAAAAACATCAATATCTCGAGTTCCGTTTATCCAATAAAGTTGCATCTTAAACTGTTGGAAATCTTATAAAATTCCCCACAACTTTCTTTTAGATCACTTCTTCAGATTCTACATTTAAGTTGGTCGAAATCTTTGCTCAACAGAAACTATTCCAGATTCTAGACAGCGCAGATGTATCGCCTTATGATTTTTATATCTCCCAAACTAGAAATGCTATCAAGGTGACTCTTTCGGGAAAAGAAAGATCTTGAAGTTTACTTTCACCCAGAATTTTCTTAGAATTTTTAGTTGCCCAGAGGTTGGAGGCATAGGCCATAGAAGTCAGATTGCTCCGGAAGACCGAAAGCAGGAAACAAGAGAAAGAGAACCCAAACTATTTATTTCCTTATCCCTTATACCTTAAACCTTCAATATAAATGAAATTGTGAGCATAACCCACAAATTCACTGCACTCATTACAAAGATCCAACTCAACCATAACATAAGGACAAACCATCCAACACAAAATACAAGCTCGTTGCTAATCGTTCCTTCTAGCTACTTGGTAGGCATTCTTAAGGGAAAACTTCTTAACATGGCTTTGGAATTTTGAATAGAGGTGAGACTAGAAAGTTTGCAAGAGATCAAGAACAACAACTCAAGGAGATAAGAAAGTATAGCTCAAAGGAAGCTATCAAGGAGGGGAGACAATAGGACAAGGATTGGAAATATTCAATTCAATGAGTCAAGGAGGCGGAGAAATAGTTTTATAGTAAAATAGGTTTTTAGAAATGACCAGTGCTAACTAGGCCTGCGTCCTACAGTCAGCATTGCTTTGATACCACTTTATAGCACCCAGTTTTAAAGAAAAAACCAGATACACACTATATATGAGCCCAGGAAGTCAAATCTCACATATAGCCACAAATCAGGGTAATATCAAGAGACAATACTTATTACATAACGTATTAGTAAAAAGAAAATAACCTCAGAGTAAAGACAGCGGAAAGTTGACTCCGATCTTCTGGCAAAGACTCCGAATCCACAGGGACGACTGACTGGTTGACCGCAAGCCTAACTCCTCCAAACCAGCAATCTGGTACCCATCCAGGATTTTTATCCAAAGTATAGAAAAATAAAGCAAGCGTAAGTACATGTCGTACTTAACAATTATATCATAGGGTTCATGAGGCTCAAAAGGATGACACTGGTTTACTGCGATTAGCTTTAATAGGTCATCTTTTTAAGCAATTCAGTGACAAAGAATTTATCATTCCCATAAACACATGATCAGGTAATCATGAATAATGTATAACATAAACAATTGATCATTAGTATAATTATCCAGTAGTGATAATCTCTATTCCATAAGGGTCCAAGGCCGCTCGTGTCCATGAGCACGGCTGTTATAACAGTTTTACACTCTGTAGAGGTTATACACATTCACTATGAGTCGTGATTTATCCTTTCGCCCGGGGTGATCAGCCCCTTAACCCACTACCAAGGAAGGTCGGCAGGGTTCACTATAAAGCCTTTCAAAGGATTTCGTCTAACAAGTTAGGGCCGCTAGACATATGTGGCCCCTCTCTAGGAGTGGCACGCGTGGGCATCGCAGCACAGTACACACTTCCCAGCAGCAAAGAAAACATACCCTGCGCCTTAAAGGTAACCACTAACAAGCTAGAAAAGATCATCATACTGAGCTAAAGCCAGAGCCATATAGCCCTCACAGCTGTACTGTAAGTCTCGGATGATCGCTTACAGATAAGTCCTTAGGGAGAGGAATCTGAAGCATATAAACACTCCAGCCCCCTGTTTCCATGTTACTAAAAAGTCATGTTTTAATGTTTATTGCATATACCATTAGTCAAGTTACAAGATCATGGTTTTGATTAAGCACTAGCAAAAACTACCCAATGTAATATCCCAAAGGTTTCAAGGTGCAAAATATCAAATATCTAGGATATCCTTAATGGTAACAAGGGAGACACATGCAATATGAATTTAGTGATTAAATGTGAATAGGTAACAAGGATGGTCCCATGCTATACTTGCCTTAACTTGCTTTTCCCCCAAAGCAATACGCTCAAAAGCCTTTAGTATTCAACTTTCAATCTTCTGCTTCCAATTCTCAGCTTCTAGTCTTCAGAGAATAGCTTCTTAATCACCACGTAAACATCACCGATTGACTGAACCAAATATCACCGCACAAACATCCATACATGGCATACAAACAAGAATATATGAGAACAGTACACCAACCAATAAAATAAGCAAAACGGCGTATCGCTACGAACACACAAACGCAAAAGACACGCTATATGTGATTCAACGAAAAAGCGACTATCGAAGGATTTTCGGTGCAACGGAAAATAAAACCTATCCATTTAACTTATTTTAACTGTAGAAACACATGTGAATATTTTCATTAATCAACTTGATTCATTGCTTAAGAAAGAGCATAGTATAAAACCTATATTGACTTTATATTCCAAAAACGATGCAAGTGATAGTATTAATACAATTAACTTTTTAACTGCCAAAACATATTTGAGTAACATGAGAACCACTAACGCCACTGCATAGAACACGTCGATAATAAAACTATCGTTAAGAAGAAAGAACTACCGAACAGTTTTATATATATTATAAAAGAAACATTTACGAGCTTGATTCATGTTAACTAAGAAAAACTATGTGAGTAGTATCCACTCAGGTTACTCAGAACGTATTCAATTTGAAAAGTTGAGTTAACAAAAGCCATACGAAAGCATCATGTGTTGAAGTTAAACTAAGCATGCTATAAATTAAAAATGTATTAATGTCGATATTAATCATAATGATAGTGATTTATGAAGGACTGATGTATTCACCTAAGTTGCTTTTAATTTTAAACCCAGTTGCATAACCATTAAACAAATTAACATTTAACTTATAAATTTTTGAGATATGAGACATGTTAAACGTCACCGCTAACACGTAGCATTAGTCAAATTATATTTTAATTTAGAAACTGAGTTAGAGTAATCATGTTTTATTTATAAATGTTGCCAGGTAGATTAAGCAAGTTAAACTTAAACTTGCAACAGTAAAATGCATGTGAGAGCATCTATATAAGTTTATCATATATACAACGGGTTTAAACTAACCAAACTTATAATTGAAAAGAATATTAATATCAACAATTAATCATATTAATATTATACACGAATTGCCGAGATATGAAACATATATTACTTAATTATAAAACTGTTTGCACGCATACTTAATCATTTTAATATTTAATTATAAAAGTGTAATAAGGTAACATGGAACACATCGTCATGAACACGTATCACCCATTGCGATGAAACTCGCGCAATCGAATCGAAATCAAAAATCTAAATCAGCTTTCATTAAACAAAAATTAATTAATTATAGACTCAATTAATATTTTAATAAAATAAATTCATAAACATGTGACATATAAACTAATAACTCTACTGCATAGATCTCGACGACACGAAACTAACGCAACTGGAACGAACTGAAACGGAATTAAAACGATTAAACGGCGAAATTAACACTAGGATGACAAAATCGTAAATAGTTCATCTTCTACCTCTGTGTTCTTGCAGTACGTACGTACAGAGCAATGTCCGGTCATGGCCATGAAGGCTTGCTGCTGCTCGCGGAATGGGCCGACATGGGGTAGGGGACTCGGCCGTGGGGCCTGCTGGCCGACCAACGGCGGCGCAGCGCCGGGACAGGGGCGGCGCAGGGCGCTCCTGCACGGGCCTGAAGGTCGACGGCGACCTGCTATAGAGCAGCGCAGAGGGTGTGAGGGTGGGTCCGGGAGGGCAGCGCTGTGGGCCAGGTGGTGGCGTGTGCTGGTGGAGGCCGAAGAGGAGGATGCGGGGACTGGCACGGCATGCCCTGAGTTGGTCGAACACGAAGCAAGAAGACCCGTCCATGGTGAAGTTCGCCGAAAAACATCAACGGAAAAGGAAAAACGAAGGGGAAACGATCAAACGGTGATGGATTCGACAAAACAAATATACTATGGTGTAGAGAATGACGAGATCTACCTTGTGGCGGTGGTGGTTGACGCCGGAACGCGACAGTTTGGCCGGAAAAGCTCGCCGAAGAGTTCGTCGAAAACCTAGCTGTGCCAAACTTCGGCGTCCGATCTGCGGGGCTACGAGTGACGGCTCGAAAAATGGGCTGTACTTCTAGAATCCTCGCGTCGAGGGCTATGCCGGCATATATATATATACGCAGGGTTTGTCGATTTTGGAAAGTCGAGATATTTTAGCAATTATTGATTTTCGGAATTAAAATAATTACAGAAAATCGGGAATTACTATTTAGGCTCTGAAAATATCTCTGAGCTCCGAAAAATTCCATAAAAATTTCTAAAGATAGATGGAAGGATAAGGAACACAACCAAAGTGGTTTTAGCTCCCGAAAAGACTTTCGGATTGATCGAGAAAAAAAAAGACAAGGCTCTAAGAAATAGGAATTTAATCTCGAAAAAGGTCAGAAAGTTTCCCGGAAAGAGAGGCATCGTTCTACGTGTCTTAAAACCTTTTCCAAGCCTTTGGATTTTGAAAACAAAGCATCTTATCTAACTTTTGTTTTTGCAAGTTTTCAATTTCTTTTTAAACCACTACTTGAAAATAATATTTTGAAGATTGAGATTTGAATTTATTTTCCAAACCACTCATCACAAAAGTACCAATACAACTGCATGTATGCGCAAACATGTTGCTACCCTTATGTTGGATTTAATTTAAAGAAAGTTTTCTTTTACCTATGTTTTTATGAGCACAAAACAATTAACAGAAATCGTTTAA
Source organism: Miscanthus floridulus (assembly GCF_019320115.1). Classification (NCBI taxonomy): domain Eukaryota; kingdom Viridiplantae; phylum Streptophyta; class Magnoliopsida; order Poales; family Poaceae; genus Miscanthus; species Miscanthus floridulus. Next base: position 13,369,899 of record NC_089580.1, read on the forward strand.
CTCTTTTTAGAAAGTAGCTAATTTTAGGGTGTTACACATGTGCAACAACAAGCTAGTGGGCGCCAGGACCTTCACCGCCGGTGCCGGCACGCACACGGAATGGTTGCCGGGAAGAAACGAGGCCCATGATTTCTAGTCCCCAAGGGACAAGGACGGGCACGGCACACTAGTGGCATCGACGGCCGCCGGCTCAGAGGTCCCGGCGCCTAGCTCTTCGAGTTTGCGAGCGGGACAGCAAGGGGTGTGGCTCCCAAGGCTAGGGTGGCCATGTACAAGGTGTGCGGGCCGATGGGCTTCTGCAGCATGTTGGGCATCGCCGCGGTGGTCGACGCCGCCGTCAAAGATGGCATCGACATCCTGTCCTTGTCCCTTGGGAGCCAGGACCACGACTTCTACAAGGAACCCATGTCCATCACCTTGTTTGGGGCCATGCGGGCGGGCGTCTGTCGGTGGGGACCCATGGGATACCCTGCAAGGAAGGGAGAAGATCTAGTCTAACTAGGATTCTTCCTCTGTAATCTTAGTAGTAGCATTATTCTGTAATCCTACTAGGAACTCTCATTATAAACCGACTAGGATTCTAACCTCCTAACTACATAAAGGAGGGCAGGGTTCCTAGGGACGGAGATTTTGACAACACAACACTTGACAATCAACCCAACGCAAAGGCTAACGCTGACTGGACGTAGGGCTATTACTCGATCAAAGATTGAGGGTCCAAACTAGGATAAATCGACTATCTCTTGCATTAACCGTCGAGTTCCGCATACGCTAAAGCCCAAACATACTGCCCTAGGAACCCCCGTGGTAGGCTATTGGTGGTCAAACGTCGACAGCTGGCATGCCAGGTAGGGGATTTCGACGAATTTGCACCCAAGAGCTCGACGGACCTCGTCAACATGATCTTCTCGACGGGATCAACCTTCATCTTCGGTTCATGGATCTGCGAGGTAGGCGATGATGGCAAGCTCTAAGGCCGTCTCCTCAAAGATTTGGATCATCATCAAGACCTTTCCATTTTGGCGACAATGATAGATCAACTTGCTAGAAGATTCGCACAGCTCGCGATGTCCGATCCAACTCAGATTTCATGGCTTCACGCATCCAATTCAAACTCAGGCTCCGCTTTCGAGATGGAGTCCTATCTGAGTTCTTTCGAAAAACCGAGTTCTTTTTCAATAAGGCTCTGGAACGCGATATCGACCTATCAAGAATACAGCTCGGAGCAGACTTAGAGCACTCTAAAGAAGACGGTTCCTTTTCTGTTCGGTCTTGGCAACATGGCAATGTCTTATCGGGCATAGCTCGAAAGATCTCTTAATCCAGTGCTTAGAATACCACTGATAGGAGCTCAGAAAGGTCTCATACTAACCGTAACATCTCAAGACTGCATCATCCACTAGCCAGGTTCTGTTCCTGAGGATAGCAATACCCGGCTAGTTGACACAACAATGACAACAGCTCTACCCTACCAAGAAGGAGACTCGATCTGCGACCCTAAAGCCTCTACTAAAGTTATCAACAACTCTGACAGTACGGAAACCAACGCTGATGGTAGAACAACTCACGCTCAAGAAGTATTCATGATTCACCGTCCTCGATCACCATTGGTCCCCCCTGAAGCGCCCAATGTCAGGTCTTCAGATGAATCCGAATCCAACATATCACCATTTACCCAGGGGCACGATGGTGAGACTAAGAGTCAGAGGCAAGCCAGAGAGAGAAAGAACGAATTAAAACAAGGACGTCAACACCGTGCTAAGCAGCGCAAGGAAGCTTGGATCAAATATGAGTCAGACCTAGCCGAGTACAATAGAAGAAAATCAGAGCGAGAGGTCGAAGAAGGATGAGCAGCGAATACACCCTACGATAAGATCCGAGAAGCACTAGAGGAACTCAGGGCGATTTCACATCCTAGTGAAAAACAAGAACAGCTCCAGGACTTCTTTCGATCAACAGTCCTAAGGACGCATGATGGAAGGGCCCGCTCAAGACTACCTGATAAGTCAACATCTCATGAACAGGAAGATCAAAATCAAAGGAAGTCCGCTTTCGAGAGACTTGGACCAAGTGGAAGTCACAATAGAGAAAGTAGAAGAAATCATAGTCAAAACGATCAAGTCGAACAACAAAAAAAGGCCAGAAGCAAAGCACCTACTCGAACAGCCACACAAAACTACTCTCACCGAGACAACAGTTGGCAAGAAGGGGGCGCTGAATCAGAATACACAAAAGCCAGAACGCACGATAGATTCCCCTATTTTGCAAACATACTTACTTCAATATGACTGCCTCACAAGTTCAAGCCATCCAGCCACTCCAAGTATGATGGCAAGACCGAACCAAGGCAGTGGCTTAGGATTTACTCATAATTGATTGAATTGGCCAGAGGAGACGATGACATCAAGACCTTGTTCTTTCCCATGGCCCTAGAAACCATGCCCCTTCAGTGGTTTGACAAATTGAATCCAGGATCAATCAGAAATTGGGAGGACTTGCAAAGAGCTTTTTATAAAAATTTCATGAGTATCATTATACACCCAATCACCCACGCAGAGTTAAAAGGACTCAAGCAGAAAGGAGGTGAAAGTCGTAGAAATTACTATCAACGGTTTGGTGAACTATGAGCTCAAGTACATGACATCACCCAACGAGAAGTAATCAAAGCTTTCTCTCACGGAATCATGGCTAGGTGGCAATTTCAAGACTTCTGCAAAGAAAACCCAAGAAACAATAAAGAATTCAGACAAACAGTGGAAAAGATGACTACCGCAGAGGAAAAGACATGAGAAAGATTCCTGGATAGAAACAACCGAGACAACCCGGTCCCTATAAAAAGAACTCAGGAATCTCACAAACAACAGGGACATCAGGAGAATAAAGAATGACAACTCAGAAGACAAGATTCTTTCCATTATAAATGGTTTCAAAAAATAGAAGATTACACATCTTACAAGACCCAACGAACTTGGTACTACGACAAGCAAGGTAGCAAAGAGGAACCCGGACATAGCTAGGCTTTGGAACGACTACGTGTTCCAAATTGCTACTCGGTAGAACAAACCACCCTCGGCTACACTGCTTTCTTCAAAGGACAGACGCAGTGCATCCAAGGCGGAAATCAGTAGCGCGGCGGGACAACATGGAGCAGAGAAGGCCAACAGGCATCTGTCTACCCAAGACCGATGTGATGCTGGATATGGTGTTGATCTGCACCGGACAGTCTCAGGGCAGGCGACGAGGATCAACCTAGAACTGCCAGATGAATGGTCACATCCCACATCACAAGACTCCCTCCAACTACTGCCACGTACTTCCAAGAATAATGCTGCTGCGGGATTAGCCTACCTCTAATCCCTATCACAAGACTCCCTCCAGCTACGACAAGATACACAAGAACTATAAAATATGCCCGGGGGCTGCTCTACTTCACAAACTACCATATTCATGACTACAGAGACTTCAGACCATGCAACAAAAATGCTCAATGAATCAAAACAGCATAGAAAGAGGATATTTATAGGCCAAAGAAGTGGTGCACATGGACCAGGAGCACCAGCGGAACAAACCTAACAAGGGACACAGTGAGAAGACATAATTCAATGAAAGAGGAGTCAGGCGTAAAGCAGTAGTACTCGAGAACAAGCATATTCGGAAGAATATACCAATACTGTATAACTTATGAACAAACAGCATTTACTATCAACCACCACCATACAACTACATCTAACAATAGCAGACTACCAGAGAACATGCCAAGAACCTATATCCAAGTTCTTTTTGATAAAAGAACCCAGCAAGAGGCTCAGGGGCTACACTCAGAGAGTGTACTTTTTCATTCAAAAAAGCGCACATCACTTAGAAGACTTCCTCAAGACAACAGTTTTTTCAAACGACATAAGATTCAAGACCCTCCAACTTTTTATTCTAAATAGCAAGAGGTTCGGGGGCTACACTCAGTGAGTGCACTTTTTCCTTAAAAAAACGCACATCACCCAAAAGACTTCTTCAAGACAGACCACTTCAAGGCCACATGACAAAAAGAACCCGGACATAGCTATATCCGAGCTCTTTTTGATAGAATCCGGGTATATGCTCAGGAGCCCTTCGACAAAGAATCAGGAAGATTTCAAGAAAAGACCCTCTAGCTCCTTGTGCCAAACAACAAGAGGCTCAGGGGCTACACCCAAATGAGAGTACTTTTTTCTTCAAAAAGGTACACACCACGCGAAGATCTCACGAAGCACTACACGGTTTCGCTCAAGAAAGCACTTGGACAACACTTGTTCCTGCTTGACAAGACTTGAAGGAACAAGACGAGGCTTCCAGAACTCAACCATGAAGTGCTCAGGGACTTGTCGATGCGGGACCCATGGGATACCCCGCAAGGAAGGGAGAAGATCAAGTCTAACTAGGATTCTTCCCCTATAATCTTAGTAGTAGCATTATTCTATAATCCTACTAGGAACTCTCATTATAAACCGACTAGGATTCGGACCTCCTAACTATATAAAAGAGGGCAGGGTTCCTAGGGACGGAGACTTTGACAACACAACACTTAACAATCAATCCAACGCAAAGGCTAACACCGACTGGACGTAGAGCTATTACTCGATCAAAGATCGAGGGTCCAAACTAGGATAAATCGACTGTCTCTTGCATTAACCGTTGAGTTCCGCATACACTGAAGCCCGAACATACTGCCCTGAGAACCCCCATGGTAGGCTATCGGTGGTCAAACATCGACAACGCCTTCGTTGCCTGCTCGGCTGGCAATTCTGGCCTAGAAGCATCCTCGCTGAGCAACGTGGTGCCATGGATCACGACGGTCGATGCCACCACCATGGACCAGGTGTTCCCTGTTGCATGTTTCGTATTGTAATCATGTCAAACAATTGTATCAGCATGTAGTTGCATTAGCTAGTTTGTTTTAGTTCAAACATGTTTATGTAACAGCGTAGAATCATGGGCATGACGGAGATTGCACACGTTGTGCGTCGAGACCGCGTCCTAAGGCCAGCTCCCGCCATGGTGTTCATGCCATGCATGTCACGCGAGCATCCAAGAAAGTGGTGCTCCGCGCAGCTGTGCGTCATGGCGGGGAATGCAGATCGAAGGCCATGTAAAGGAACTAGCAATGCATCGAAAAGATTGCCCCTAGGCAGTTAAAAAGAAAAGACTCTTGTTGTGTGTGTGTGTGTTCATCACGCTCCCATCCCTGGGCATCACCACGAGCACCGGTGAGATCCTAGGTTCGGCGAGCCACTGGTTCTAACACGGTGGCATCAGAGCCCGGTTGATGTTCTATGGTGGCTCGGTGAGCCCACTGCGTGAACTGGCGAAGAAGAAGCGGGTGATTCCTCGGCGTACAACGACGGAGAAGAAGATGGGCGACAATGGCGTGTCAGGAAGTGGCAACCATGGCGTGCATGAGAGCTCACTGGTCTGGCCGATGCTAGACCAGGTGAACTATGTGGAGTGGGCGATGCTCGTCTAGTGCAACCTGGAGGCGTTGGAGATCTGGCATGTAATTGATCCGGGCACCAACGTCAAGAGATCACAAGATTGTCAAGCCATGAGCATGCTCCTGCGCTCGGTGCCGAAGGAGATGTGGTAGATGCTCGGCAACCACAAGACGGTGAAGGAGGTGTGGGAGGCGGTGCAAACCATGCGCCTTGGCGCAGATCAGGTGAAGGAGGTGAACGCCCAAAAGCTGCTCTAGGAGTTCGAGAACATTGCCTTCAGAGATGGTGAGACCGTCGATCAATTTGGCATGCGCATCACCAACCTTGTTGCCAACCTCCGCACGCTGGGTGAAACGGTGGAGGACACTCACGTCGTCAAGAAGTTCTTGCGCGTGGTGCCTTCACGTTTCACGCTGGTGGTCGTGTCGATCGAAATGTTCTGCGACATGAAAACCATGAAGGTGGAGGAGCTGGTGGGGCGCCTGCATGCGGCGGAGGACTGGCTCGACGTCAAGGTCGAGCACATCATCGACAAGACAGGGCGACTCCTATTGGCCAAGGAGGAGTGGATGGAGAAGCACAAACATCGATTCCATGCGGGGCCAAAAGAAGGCGGCGGCGGCGGGTCTAGTGTCGGCTAGTCCAAGGGCAAGGCAGCAGCGCGCTCAGATGGCGGCGCCTCGGCTCTAGTCAAATTGACCTCTGAGGGCACGCCCAGGCGGAAGGGGCGCTGCTGTAACTGCAGGATATATGGCCATTGGGCACAAGACTACAAGCGCTCGAAGAAGGAGAAGAAAGAGCCGAAGAACACGGAGGCGAACATCGCCGTGGGCGACGGTGATCTGGCTCTCATGTTGGCAACATGCGACGTCACGTTGGCGGGTGGAGCGACACAGATCATGCACCTAGCGGACAACGTGGTGCCGGCGGATGTCCTAGATGGCTTGTGGGTGCTAGACACTAGTGCCAGCAACCACATGACTGGCACCAGGTCAGCCCTAACACAGCTGGACGAGGGAGTCCAGGGCATGGTATGTTTTGGCGATGGGTCTCATGTTGAGATCCACGGCATCGGCTCAGTGGTGATGAAAGCTCGTCATCAACAGCACAAGGTATTGACCCACGTTTACTATATTCCTAAACTGAAAAGTAACATAGTAAGTCTAGGTCAATTGGAAGAAAAAGGCTTCAAAGTCACTTTAGAGGATGGAAAAATGTGTGTGTTTGATCAAGAACGCTCTCTATTGATTGCTGCTCCAAGAACTGCTAATAGGTTGTACACTGTGAAATTTGGGTTAGTGTCACTTGTATGTCTACTAGCAAATTCAGATAACTTGGCTTGGCAATGTCATGCTAGATTTGGCCATTTGAATTTCAGAGCTTTGCATGATTTGAGTGGCAAGAACATGGTAGATGGTATGCCAATAGTCAAAAGAATTAAGCAAGTGTGTGATGGGTGTGTCTTAGGCAAACAACACAGAAAGCCTTTTCCATCAGTGTCAAGTTTTAAAGCAGAAAAAGTCTTGGAACTTGTTCATGCAGACTTATGTGGGCATATTACTCCTAAAACCTTGGGTGTGCATCCTATTTCCTACTGGTGGTAGATGATCATAGTAGGTATATGTGGATTGAAATGCTCAAAACAAAAGATCAGGCTTTGGATTGCTTCAGAAGAATCAAAGTCAGGGATGAACTAGAGTCTGGTGACAAGTTGAAGGCCATGAGAATAGATAGAGGAGGGGAATTCACCTCAAATCTGTTTTCAATCTTCTGCAATGAGAGTGGAATCAAGCACTACACCACTACTCCCTATTCCCCCTAGCAAAATGGAGTAGTTGAAAGAAGAAATCAGACAGTGATTGAGATGGCAAGGTGTATGCTGAAATCAATGAAGGTTCCACCTGAATTTTGGGGAGAAGCAGTCTGCACTACAATCTATGTGCTGAATAGATCACCTACAAAGGCACTAGATAATAGAGCCCCATTTGAAGCTTGCATGGCAAGAAACCTAGAGTCAGTCACATGAAAATCTTTGGATGTTTAGCTCATGTAAAGGTGGTTGGTCCTGGTCAGAACAAGCTCTCTGATAGATCAAGCAAAATGATCTTCATTGGGTATGAAACAGGAACAAAAGGCTACATATTCTTTAACCCTGCTACTGGCAAATTGGTTGTGAGCAGGGATGTCATTTTTGAAGAAAACAAGCCTTGGGATTGGACCAATGCACAGAGCAATACAGTTCAACAGCCAGCATATACTTTTGTTGTGCATTATAAGGAAACTGACTCAAATCCAACAATGGGAACTGACACTGAAAATGCAGTGTTTCCTAAACCAGATGCAGTTGGGCATGGACCAGCTGATCAAGGGGGTGTTGTGGGTCCAGAAGAAGTAGCACCGAATTCTCCAATCACTCCAAACTCCAGTGCATCACCAAACATTAGGTGGGCAACACCACCAGATTCAGTTTCAGCAAGTCAAGGTTCAGGACCAGTCAGATACAGAACACTGACAGACTTGTTTGACTCAACTGAAGAGGTGCAAGATTTTGAATATAGTGGAGTATGCATGTTAGCAGCTGATGAACCACTTAGTGTGGAGCAAGCTCTTGATGAACAGTGCTAGAAGAGAGCAATGCAAGCCGAAATGGAGTCCATCACTCAGAACAAAACTTGGGAATTCTCAGATTTGCTAAGAGATCACAAGGCCATAGGGCTTAAATGGGTGTTCAAAGTGAAGAGAGATCCAGCTGGCAATGTAGTAAAACACAAGGCTAGATTGGTAGCTAAGGGCTATGCACAAATCCAGGGGGTGGACTATGATGAAGTCTTTGCACCTGTTGCAAGGTTGGAGACAGTGAGAATGTTACTGGCTCTAGCAGCACAAGGAGAATGGGAAGTTCATCACATGGATGTTAAGTCTGCCTTCTTGAATGGTGATTTGCAGGAAGAAGTCTATGTGCACCAGCCACCTGGGTTCTCTGATCCAAAGTCACCTGGGAAAGTATTGAGACTCAAGAAAGCATTATATGGACTAAAACAGGCCCTAAGGGCATGGAATGCCAGACTTGATCAGGAGTTGTACAAGTTGGGTTTTGTCAGGAGCACTGAAGAACATGCAGTGTATAGGAGGGGATCTAGTAGTTCACTACTCCTAGTTGGGGTGTATGTGGATGATCTAATCATCTATGGGCCAGATAGCAGTGGTATTGCTACATTCAAACAGCAGATGAGTAAAAGTTTCAACATGAGTGACCTTGGCTTGCTTAGTTACTATTTGGGCATGGAAGTAAAGCAAGAGCCAGGACATATCACTATTTGCCAGAGTGCATATGCTCAAAAGATTGTTGAAATCTCAAGTATGAAAGGGTGCAACCCAGTTGACACACTAATGGAGCAGCATGTAAAGCTGTTGCCAGGCAAGCCTGAGTTAGTGGCCAATGCAACAAAATACAGAAGCATTGTTGGGAGCCTCAGATATCTGGTGAACTCTAGACCAGACCTAGCTTTTTCTGTGGGGATGGTCAGCAGGTTTATGGAGACACCTAACTCTGAACATTGGACTGCCATCAAGAGGATTATCAGATATGTTGCAGGGACAACTAAATTTGGCTGCAAATTTGTCAAGGGGAAGCATGCAGAGCTATTTGGGTACATTGACAGTGACCATGCAAGTGACATAGAGAAGAGAAAAAGCACAACTGGTGTAGCCTTCTTTATGGGAGAAAACTTGGTTACTTGGAGTTCACAGAAACAAAGGGTGGTATCATTATCATCATGTGAATCCGAGTACATTGCTGCAGCAACTGGTGCTTGTCAGGGAGTATGGCTAAGCAGGTTACTAGCTGATCTAACTGAAACTAAAGTGAAAAAGTTCAGACTTTACATTGATAGCAGATCTGCTCAAGAGCTTTGCAAGAATCCTATATACCATGAGAGAACCAAGCATATAGACACTCGTTATCACTACATCAGGGAGTGTGTAGCAAATGGTGTGGTTGATGTTGAGCATGTAAGCACTGATGAACAGCTGGCAGACATCTTGACAAAACCTCTGGGGAGAATTAGGTTCATTGAGATGAGGAAGCAACTGGGGATCATCAGAGTTTGACAAGATTAAGGGGGTGAAATGTTGCATGTTTCATATTGTAATCGTGTCAAACAATTGTATCAACGTGTAATTGCATTAGCTAGTTTGTTTCAGTTCAAACATATTTATGTAACAGCGTAGAATCGCGGGCATGACGGAGATTGCACACGTTGTGCACCCTGACCGCGTCCTAAGGCCAGCTCCCGCCGTGGCGTTCATGCCGTGCATGTCGCGCGGGCATCCAAGAAAGTGGTGCACCACGCAGCTGTGCGTCATGGCGGGGAATGCGGATCAAAGGCCATGTAAAGGAACTAGCGATGCATCAAAAAGATTGCCCCCAGGCAGTTAAAAAGAAAAGACTCTTGTTGTGTGTGTGTTCATCGCGCTCCCATCCCCGGGCATCGCCACGAGCGCCGGTGAGATCCTAACATTCCCGGCGAGCGTCACGCTCGGGAACGGCCAGGTTCTAACTGGACAGTCTCTCTACGCTGTTGCCCAGCGCCTGCACAGACAAGGACCTGGTGCCGGACAGGATTATGGGCAAGATCGTCATGTGCGCTGGCGATTTGGGTGTTGGAACTAGTGGTGACCACCGAGTTCATGATCTTGGAGCTAGCTTACAGCCGGCCCGGCTCGTTACCACGAGTCTGTGCTCCTACAGGTCCACCGGAGCTACAACATATAAGGTCTTTGGGCCTTACTCAACCCAAAAGAGTAGCCTTATAGGTGAGGGTTCTCCCGCCTTATATGCTGAGGGTTCTCCCGTCTTATATGCTGTGCTCCCCCACCATCGTTACACGATGTGGGACTAAACCCCAACAATCTCCCCATTAGTCACACATCGAGGTGTCCCCGCCATATGTGACGCTCGAGATTTTTTATCGGGTTTAGCTTTTTTTTACCATGGGCTCGATACCAATTTGTTGGAACCGGTGGTGACCACCAAGTTCACGATCTTGGAGCTGACTTACAGCCGGTCCGGCTCGTTACCACAAGTCTATGCTCCCACAGGTCAACATTAGGCGCTGATGCATCACTCGGCGTTGCGGTGCAGAAGGCCGGCGGCAGCGGGCTAGTCTCCGTCGCCATCCAGGATTGGTGTATGGACGGGCTCGTAGTCCAGGCGTTCACCCTTCCTGCTGTCAGCCTCGGCGCCCGCGAAGCCGACAAGCTGGCGGCGTACGTCCGCTCGGAGCCTTACCCGGTGGCATCGTTCCGCTTCACCTGCCGCACGGTCATCGGCGAGAACCCGGCGCCGATGGTGTCGTCCTTCTCGTCGCGGGGCCCCAACCACGTCACCCGCGAGATCCTCAAGCCGGACGTGATCGCGCCAGGCACCAACATCCTCGCCGTCGGGCCCGGCGAGTCGCCCCTGACGTACGCCGAGGAGGACCCGAGGCGCGCACGCTTCAACATCCAGTCGGGCACCTCCATGTCGTGCCCGCACGTCGCCGGCGCCGCGGCTCTGCTGAAGCACAGGCACCCCGGCTGGACACCGGCCATGATCCGGTCGGCGCTGATGACAACCGCGACAACGCTCGACAACCACGGCAGGCCCATCGCGGACAACGGCCGCAGAGGTGGCGCCAGCGATGGCGCGACGCCGTTGGCGACCGGAGCCGGCCTCGTCCGTCCGCAGCAGGCGCTCCACCCGGGCCTGGTCTACGACGTCGCGGAGCGGGACTACGTCGACTTCCTGTGCACGCTCAACTACACCGCGGCGCAGGTCTGGATGTTCATGCCGGGCTTCGCCGGCTGCACGAGGACGCTCCCCGGCGGCATAGGCGGCCTCAACTACCCGTCGTTCGTCGCGGACATGAGCAACGGCACCGACATCCGCGTGCTGTCGCGCACCGTGACCAAGGTTTCGGAGGGTCCCGAGACCTACGCCGTGAAGGTTGTGGCGCCGCGCCAGCTCGTGGAGGTGACGCCGGCTACGCTGGAGTTCGGCGGCGAGCCGTACGAAAAGAAGAGCTACACCGTCGTGTTCAGGAACAAGTACAGGACGCCGAGCGCACCTGGCGCGGCGGGGATGGCGCTGTTCGGCCAGATCGTGTGGGAGAACGACGTGCATACGGTGAGGAGCCCCGTTGTGTTCATGTGGAACAGACGTGATCAGTGACACGCAGTCGGACTCGGCGATGCTCTGAATTGCGGGAAACGCAGCTTGCTTGACACTCACGCGTTCGTGTTATAAGTATCGCCCTTTCTCGCGCAATACGCACATCCGTCACCGTCACCGACGTTACGTCGTGGACCTCCTCCTCGCCTCGCAGAATCCGACGTCCCCTGCCTAGGGCACGCATCGCAATCCGCCGTCGTCGTCGCCCTGCTTCACTCGTGATGGCTGCCTGCGTAGAGCCCGCCGCCGCCGTCCGCCACCCCACCGCCGCGGCAAAGACCGGCCTGAAGAGGAAGCGCATCGCCGTCGGGAGCACGGAGCCGTACGAGTTCGACGAGACCAGCCGCCTCGGCGCGGGTGCCTTCGGCGCCGTCTTCAAGGCCCACCACCGCTCCACGGGCCAGAGCGTCGCCATGAAGCGCCACAGCACGGCCGACGGCGGCCACGCTACGCTGCTACGCGAGGCGCGCTTCCTCGAGGACGCGTGCTGCGGCGGCGCCAACCCATTCGTCGTCGGCTTCCACGGCGTCGTCCGCGACCCGGTCACCTGGCAGATGTACCTCATCATGGAGTGCGTGACGAGCAGCCTCCACGACCTCCTCCGCCAACGCCCCCGCGGGAGCCCGCCGCTGCCCGAGGCTAACGTGCGCGCCGCCATGTGGCAGCTACTTTCGGGCGCCAAGAAGATGCACGACGCCCACATCATCCACCGCGACATCAAGCCCCAGAACATCCTCGTCGACGAGAGCCAGAGCATCGTGAAGATCTGCGACTTTGGGCTAGCGATATCCACGGACGAGCGGCCCCCGTATGAGCCGGCCGGCACGCTGTGGTACCAGGCGCCCGAGATGCTGCTGGAGAAGCCCGACTACGACGCCAAGGTTGACGTCTGGTCGCTTGGCTGCGTCATGGCGGAGCTCGTCAACAACGGCACACCTCTATTCCAAGGATCCCACGACGACGGACAGCTCTGCGCGATCTTCGATGTGCTCGGCGTTCCTGATGACAGCACGTGGCCGTGGTTCTCGTCGACGCCATTCGCCACCGAGGTGGTGCCGGAGCTGGACATGCAGCGGTACAACCTCCTGCGCGATCTGTTCCCCGAGACGAAGCTGTCCAGGGATGGATTCGAGGTCCTCAGTGGCCTGCTCACATGCAATCCCGACAAGAGGCTGACGGCAGCCGCCGCGCTCGAACACCCATGGTTCGCCAAGGTCGACGGTCTGGAGCTACCAAAGAAAGAGAAGATTGCGTCCACGTTGCCCAAGCCACACAAACGACAGAGGTTGCGTGCTGTGTGCGTGTGACTTAGATTTAATTCCCTTGATGCTGCTTGTATCATGTAAAATTAGTCTGTTGCTGATGTGAACAGATGGAGCTTAAACTCCTGTAATGTAATGTTGTGAGCACTGTGATGATGTAAAATTGTATTATTTCAATTGATGAATCATTTTTGGTTGTCCTTTTGAATGAATTTGATTGGTCTTGCTGTAAGCTTGTAACCATCCCATGGTGAGAGCGCTAAGGCACCTAGATGTCTCTAAATTTTGGTATGCCAGATCTCTGGTCTCTAGCAGGAGACAAATCGAGTAATAAAGTGAAAAATAAAAACATGGGAATTCAGGAAGAAGATGGAGAGGCTACTGATGAAGAGGAACAAGAATCACGAGAGTGATGCATGGATGAATATGGATCAAGGAAAGTTGCAACAAGAAGGAGCCAGCCAAAAAGAGCTGGGTCATCCAAGACCGTAGGAAGAACCAGAGACAAGAAATTTTCAGAGGAAAGTCAGGGGGGAGCCTGGACGAACTGAACTCAGTAGGTTGTGTTTCCTGATCAAGGTATGGGAGGGCTGGACCAATTTGATGCGGGACATTGGAACATGATCGTGTAGCTATACATCTATTTGAGGAGATTCTTGAGGGAAGGAGAGGTTGCCAACTAAAACCTTGGAAGAGATTTTGGTTTAAAGTTTATAATATTTTCCAAACTAATTTGCCTACTTATTTTTGTTGAAATAACTAATTTTAAAAGCTAAGCGCAAAGTTTGAATTTGAGTTAACTTTCAAATTCAAACCAAGCTGCGTGGTAAACCTTCTCTCTTTGAATTATTTTCCTAAAACTAATATGTGCATTCATCTAACCAATGCATGTGTGGAGTGGTAGGCTCTTGTTTAAGTTTGTTTTGGTTTTACTTGTTTTTGCTTGGAGTAAGCCTCTTTTGACAACCCTTTGTTTCTTAATGTGAAGCCCATTTTACCCTTGCTGTAACCATCACACGGTGAGTGCTGAGGCACCTAGATGTCTCTGAATTTTGGTAATGCCGGATCTCCTGGTCTCTAGCAGGAGACAAACTGAGTAATGAAGTGAAAAATCAAAACATGTGATTTCAGGAAGATGGAGAGGTTACTGATCAAGAGGAACAAGAATCACAAGGGAGTGATCCATGGATGAATCTTGATCAAGGAAAGTTGCGACAAGGAGCCAGAGACAAGAAATTTTGAGCTGAACAAACTGAACTCAGTCACGTTGTGTTTCCTGATCAAGACATGGGAGGCTGGACCAATTTGATGCTGTGATAGGAACCGGGATTGGAACAGGATGATGTGGCCATACGTCTAGTGATTTTTTATTTTATTTTTATAATTCTTTTCGTAATTTACAAAAAGACATTAGGAATCTGGTAAATTTCGAAAATATACCTAAGTCGTTTTCCGATGGACAAAGATTAAGTATCGTACTTGGCGAAAACAGAGTGAATAGAAAGGCCATTCATGTGATGTTGCAATCTGCCTCAGTATGCGTCACTTTGACTGGGGATATGGTCTGACCCCAAATTCCCAACTTGAACCGGCTATTTGTGATTTCGCTCGCCTCTGCAAGAGAGGAATTGCATGAATTATGGCATCGAGCCACCATACAAGGATACTGCAGCATAATAGCTGCTTCTATCAATCAGATCTCAGCACTTCTGGATACATATGGATGCATTCTGCAGTACTGCGGGCAGTTAAAACCGTGGAAACAGTCAACTTCCAGTTAATTCGTCTTTTCAGATTGGAAACGACAAGTGAATGCAATTCCACGGAACTCCAGAAACGATCAACACGATTGGTGCACAATAAAGATCACAGAATCAACTGAGTTCTCGATAATACCTGCATTCTGCTACCTACGCAACCTAAACTTCGACGACGTACTAATCTTACTAGTAGTCGCAGGATAGTGGGACTTGAACATCACTAGTTCTTACAGCCAACATAAGACACCAAGGTCGCATCACCATCACCATCCTAATCTAGATACTCAATCCTTCCGTGAGGGAAGGAACCGTTAAGGTTCTTCAGACGCCGGTGGATCCGAACCCTCCCTCGCCACGGACGGTGGCGTCGAGGTCCTCCACCTCCGCGACCTCGGGCGTCGCGATCACCTCGATGATCATCTGCGCGATCCTGTCGCCGGGCTTCACGGCGAAGTCGGCATCGGAGTGGTTGAATAGGATGACCCCGACGGGGCCGCGGTAGTCCGCGTCGATCACGCCGGCGCCCACGTCGATGGAGTGCTTCAGCGCCAGCCCGGACCTCGGCGCTGCAACGCGACCAGAACCAGCCAAGCATTTCGTCAAACACCCGCGGGGCGAACAACCCGAACAAGAAACGAGACACCGAAGGAAAAGGAGAGGGGCGGTGGTTATGTCGCTCACCGATGCGCGCGTAGGTTCCGTGGGGGATGGCGACGCTGAGGTCGGTCGGCACCAGCGCCTTGCCACGCGCCGGCACCAGAGTCTCCACGGCACTGACAAACAATAGACAAAGAAACAGACCGTCAACAGATCCGCGCGGCGCTGAGGATTTTTTGGGCATTTAAGGGGCGGAGATGAAGGGCGTACCTCGAGAGGTCGTAGCCGGCGGCGAGGGCGGAGCCGCGGGACGGCAGCACGGCCTTGTCGGAGAGCTTCTTCACCTTGAGCAGGGGGGAGATCTTGGAGATCTTCTGGGGAGGCTCCTGGACGGACTCAGTGGTGGCGGCGGGATGCTCCTGGACGGAGTCGGTGGCGGCAGCGGCGGCGCCGTTGGAAGCGGCCATGGCTAAGGTCGAGAGGCTTCTTGGGTGCAGGCGGCGGGAGAAGGGGAGAAATCTGGCAGGAGTTGGGGTTGAGTGGAGGAAGATGTTGCGGGGGCGGGGGCTAAATAGGCAGGCGGCGGCGCGGGAATAGATGGCGCCAAACTTTCCCGCCATGTTTGCCCTGCCCTGCTGCCTCGAAATTTTCCTCAGCCTTCGATGCGGTCTGCGGCCTGCCAGCCATTTTAAATGCAACCACCAGGTGCCTAGGAGTACAAACAAACTTTTTCTTCGTTGCCGCAAAATCCGCTTGCTTTTTTTCTCGGGGATTGAGTTTTATTTCTTCATTAAGTGAGAAGAAAGATTAAAAAAAAGGCCCGGTTACAACAACTGAACAACACCGCGAAGACGACTTTTTTTCTACCGAAATAAACGATCCTCACAAGTAACAAACAAGAATAAAGGACCAAGCGAAAGCGATGCCAAACATGCACGACGACATCGGCAGCAGGGAAGAGTGGCGTCCGCCACTCCGCCGGATGGGTGGGGAAGAACTACGAGCGGACGTGCAAGACGACAGAGACAGGCAGATAGGAAGCAGGTTTTTTTCGCTCCACACTCGAAACATCAAATCGTGAATTGGTTCTTCTTGTTCCGTCTCAAAATATTTGAGTTTAAAAGGTGCCGTGAAAATAAAAAAGAGAGATAGGGAAATAGAGATAAAGATGTAGTGGAAAAAGACATATAGTATGTATTAGAAGAAGACAAATGTGTATTAAGGAGTGAGAAGGTAAGTATTTTAAGACAAAATGAGAGAGAAACAGAGATAAAGATATATTGAGAAAAAGAAATAGGCATATTGGAACTAGACAAATGTGTGTTGGAAGTGAGAAGGTCAAAGTATCTTAAGATAAAAATGTAAATCCTATAAGATCAAATATTTTGGAACGGAGGGAGTAATCAATTATGAGACTACAAGTGACTAAACCCAATCCACAAATAATCACTGTTTAACTTATTAAGAAAAGAAAGCAACATTACTAAACACAAAATGCATAGTACGTCATGGGAAGCTGATGTTCCTAATTCGGCAAATGAGCAAACTGGGCCTTATTTAGATGCCATCCAAATTTCAAGTTTTTTCACTCTCTCTCCATCACATCAATTTTTAGCCGCTTGCATGGAGTATTAAATATAGGTAAAAAAATAACTAATTACACAGTTTAGTTGGAAATCACGAGATGAATCTTTTGAGCCTAGCTGGTCCACGATTGGACAATATTTGCCAAATAAGACGAAAGTGGTACTATTTATCGGGTTCAAAAAATTTGCAAAGTGAACAAGGCCCTGATATGATAAATTGACTCAGGAATATACATGCTACTTCTCTAAATCTGAAAAGTAAAATGGTTGTACAAAGAAAGGGCAGATCACACGTAACTGATATTCTGGTAATAACAGTATAAACAGTTACTAACTCAACAAGATACAGCTCTGAGACAAATTGCACTTTTTCCATTAAACATAGGGCGTAGTGCACAAAGATTCTATACTACAAAAACAACAAAAGGATCCCCAGGACAAGTCGAGTTGATCACCGATCACCATTGTCTGTTGTTAAGGCGCGACAAGGAACATACAACATGGGGGAGAAAAGTTGGCCTTCAAACTATCTTCCGGGTACCACTGAAGGCCCAAATCTGTAAATTTTCAACAATTGTCAACTTCGATATCAGAAATACTGAAATTTGCACCAAACTACTCTTTATCTGGGAATTCTCAGGGTTAGCGATAGAATATGTGTTGAGTGCGGAAAAAGAAGGGCATAATCCATTATTCCATCCTAGGCATCAAGAACTAAGAAGTACCAGTATTTGAATCCAAAGAGTACTCATTATCAATACCAAGTAAAGATTTAACCATGCAGTACTCTAATGAAAGGTATTCACTTTGAATAGGGTTTAACAAACAGCATAAGGTGAGTATGCATGTAGTACAACTACTACTTCAGTTACAGTAGAACTGTTAGTGTCCAAGGCATAAAAGTTCAACAAAACTGAGGAAGCAGTCAATGAAAACGATCTTTCTTAAGTGTTCTTACCTTCAAATTTTTGTCCCAACTTCCTGTACACAATGCACTCCCATCAGATGACATCCCAAGGCAACTTATACGACCATCATGGGAGTTTTGCAGGTTCCCCAAATTAAGTACCACCTGCAAAGTTTCAACGAAAATTAACAAGAGAAGGTAATATCAACAATAATGAGAAACAGACAAAAAATGTCAGAGGTGACCCACAAGCCTTCACAATAACTTGAACTCAGATATGCTTTTAAATGCAGGTATACAATTATCCATTAAGTTGGCCCAATTCAAAACCAACGTTCTAAACCTCTTTGGCCTATAGCACTAACTAGGAATATCTTGATACAATACAAGGTGATCTGAAGCAGCATCCTCTAAATTTGTATGCATGACCTGCGCAGGTTGATGATGTGCGGACTAATATGGAAGGAACAGAAGCTAGGCTACTTATTCATGAGGTCCTGGGCCTAGTGCAAACTTCAATTCATGTAATTGTGATAGTTGCTGAGGAGCATTTCAAAGGAAAAAATAGGCAATTAGTTCATCATATTCCATTGCTTTCCCCTGTGGCTAAATTTCACTTAATAATCACATTTGCATGCTTATATTGCTACTGAGTGGCAATGGAGTTACACTTATCTAACATAAAGATTTTATCACTAGTGTTAACAGCATGCCAAACATTGCCTAACTATGAATTTATGTGGCTCACAAAAGTGAACTGTAATCAATTATGTCATATTTTTCTCAACAGAAGGAAACCGGACAGTGGTGAAACAGTAATTTGTCGATTATGGGCATTAGTTTTTCTTTGTAATATATAATAAGCTGTATTCATTCCATGGCAAATGGTAAAAAATGCAAACCTCGGCAAGAAGTGTGTCCCACACATAACAGTCACCATTGGAGTAACCAGCAAAAAGCAGCCTTCCTGATATCGAAAATGCAATAGATGTAACAGTAGGTAGTTCATTATCATTTCTATCAGGCTCCCTACTGTACACCTGAAGTTGATGCCCTGTTCTCATATCAAATAATCTACATGTGCCATCATCTGAGCCAGTACCAAATCTATGGCCATCAGGGAAAAACTTCACACTGTTAACGTCGCCCTCATGTCCATGGTAGGTTCGAACAGCTCGGCTTGCAATTCTGATATCCCACAGCCTCACAGTTGTATCACATGAGCCAGAGACAAACATATTCGTATTTGATGAGTTGATGGACACACTGAACAAGAAAGGAAAACATCAGAGAACTCAAAACCAAAGAAGTACACACGAAAAGAGTATAGCAAACTCCAAATATCAATGATGACCTGATAAACCAGCACTTTCAGTTAAAAAACTGTAAAGCAGCAACACAACTGTGCTACCATATATTACTTTGATGTTCATGTATTTGCTGCATAGACAATGCATTTGGCACATTTGCATCGGCTAGACTAGTTGGTAAGACTGTCTCCAACAATGAACCCAACCCATATGGGCACCCAAACCCAAAATGGGTAGCAAGATACCCAAAATCAACCTCCAACAGAGTACCTATACGGGAGACCTATTTTGGGTTGCCTGAGAGGCACAACCCAGATATGGGCATCCTCTCTCCTGGAAACCAATTTGCAGAAAGGATTCTCTTTTGGGTCTTGTTGTTGGAGAAGATGCCGAATAGGTATTGAACCTTTTGCCTGTAGCGCTACCCAAAGGACGAATGGGTCTTGTATTTTGGGTGTTGTTGTTGGAAATAGCCTAAGTAGTGCCTAATTGTACTAGGGCAATTGCATCCAGAATAAGTGATGTAATATCAGCAACCTTAGGCAAGAGTGTTACCCAAATGCCTACTGTGCTACCACGTGAAGATCTTAGTACTCCACTTCCGTTCCAACAAACACACACGCGCACGTGCGCGCACACTACCAAATAAAATGTACTACCAAGACATATCTCATGGTGGATCAACGAAACTAATCTGAAGTAGTTGATGTTGGTGCATTTTTCAATAAACTTAGTAAATAGAGAAGTTTGACTTATGGCAAACTAAAACAACCAAAATTTTGGAATGGAAGGAGTACTTGTTATTACTAAAATTACAGTGAGTGCTAAAAAGTAAGCTTTCATTTATGTAGGTAAACTTTATTAAACTCAACATGAATAATAATCAGTTCACAAACAAAACTTTAGAAGCAATAGTGATAATTTGATCATAAAACATTGACATATTGATAAAGCTAGCAACCTAGTGTGCACCAGCCTAAGCTAAAAATGTATAAGTGAGAAGATACCAATTAACTTTGAGGAGAGAAATCAGCAGCATTACACATGACACTAAAATATGCAGTCCACAAAGAACAGACAATTACCTTTGAACGTCAGCTGTATGCCCTGATGGAAATTCACCTCCAAATATTGATATCCTCTGTCCAGTAGTAACATCCCAAAGAACACATGTCTGATCACCTGAGCTAGTAATAAGGCGAGTTTCCTGATCTGGGACATATTGGCATGACGAAACATAGCCCTTGTGTCCAGTAAGAATTCTTGATACTGGCATGTTCCCATCTCTATCTGCTTGAGAGTTGAGATTGAAAATAGAGCATGCGCTATCAAGACCACCACAGGCGACAGATTGGCCATTGGGTGCAAGAGCACACGTCATCACCCATGGGCAATGCAGCTTTATGGCATGCGTTTTCTGGCTTGTCAATGCATTCCACACAATTAACCTTCCATCTTGAGAGGCACTGACTATCCAATTCTTTTCTGGGGTCCAATCCAGAGAATATACCTGTGATGACTTAGGAGTTAATAGAACATCGCTAAACCATTTCATGTAGCACTTTTGCAAGTAGTACCCTACAAAGATAGCTGAAGTACTGAATTTCCAAGAACCACCACAGAACTCAAATATAGGCATCTTTGAACAGTTGGAACTCCATGTTCCAAAATTTTTCATAACTTTAGCATCATGAGGTGTTCTACTCTAGTTAAATGGTAATAAATCTGGAAGATCCTAATTTTTAGCAGCGGCATCAAAGCCTGGACAAACAAAGGCTTCCACCAAAACAATGGGATGATATAACATTAGATGGGGAAACTTAGTCCTTGCTAGCTTGCTTCTGAAGAGAAAGAATGATTTTCCTTTAACAGCGATGACTTGACTTGACCCCTAGAAATAATCCCCTTAAGTAAACATCATCCCTCTTCCCTCATATAGTTACTCTACAGAGATAAACCCATCAGATTACAGAACTATTTACCTGTACCTCTAGCTACCAATTATCAAATAATACTTCAGTGACAGGTTCATGCGGTGCTACAGTATCTCTGCAGCAGAATTTACATGCAGAGAATCTTGTCCCATATCTCAAACATCAACCTCACAATGGTATTGTTTGCTTCTTCATTACTCAGACTCAGGCTCCATGTAATTATCATATATTACTCATCTTTGTGGAAAAAGCAAACGGATAAAGAGGCACTTATCACTTTGATAAATGAAAGCTACCAGTTTATCCACATTCCATGCTGCAACTACAATTGGTTTTCAACCAATAACATGTAGGTGATATAGTGATTATATGAACGCGCTATGTGAAATATGTTGCACTATATATTTTGTAACAAAAGGGAACCTTTTCTATGGACGAGCTCTAGCTATCACCAGTTCACCACTTACAGTGGCAACAGTGACTTCAATTGAATGATGATTGGCCCAGCTTAACACATATCCAGTTGTACCATTGCATCGATTCTCTCTTGTATAGTTGATGGTTACGTACTAGAGTTGGCTTTTTTTTCTTCAGGGCTATGGAAAGATTGGATATGAAGTGTCCTCACTGTTCACTAATATTTTTAAATCTTATTATAGCAACCTACAGTTATCAAAATTCAGATTCGCACTTCGATTCAACAAAAAGATGCATTCTGTCTGAGGATAATATCTGATTAGGGACATAGTGTTAACTCACTATAACCAGAGCCAAGATGTGCCTATGTAGTGCAAAGTACCCAAAATTCTATTCACTTGGTAAGATTAGCCTGGCCTGCTAGAAGAAACTAAAATCATACAGGACCAAACTTACATACTGATGGTCTGATGGACCCATTCCAGCTGTTGACAAATGTTTACAAACATTGATCCCTGAATCCTGCACTTGCAGTTTCAAAATTCTATATGGCTCACTTAACAATTCTCATAGACCAAATTGCACTCCAATTTAACCTTACCACACATTCTGTCACGATAAGGCTTATCTAATTACCAGTGCAATGCCCAATCAGTATAGTTAAGAACCATTTTGTGGCTAAATACTGTAAAACGCCCATAACAGTTTCATAACTTGGTAGGGTAAGCCTTGCTTGCTGGATGAATCTGATGATACACTTTTTACAAGACAAAGTTAATTGAGCACTTACAGACTCCGTCCCCTTAGAGCAACTCCAACAGCCTTTGTATAATGCTCCTTAAAGCCCGGTTTGGCGATTGTTGGCCAAAAGACACGTCCAACACCTCTCGCGTTTTCTTTTTTTTTCCCCAAAAGCTATCCCTGCTATCTCGCTCGTTATCTTTTGCGAGCCGCGCATGCTCGCCATCTACGGCTCCCGCGCGTGATTTCCTCTCCCAGGCGCCTAGCTCTCCTGTGATTGGTTGACAAACACGTGATCCTATCCTATTTCAAGCGCCAGGAATAATCCAGCAGGTAAAAATTGATGGCAGTTACGTGATGTGGCCAACTTTTTTAATATAGAAGGTGAAAAATACCTAGGCTGTTGTAGACCTCTTCTATTTTGAGGAGTTTTGTATTTTACACAATGGCTAAACCATAGAATTTGGCTATTAATTTTAGATGAACTCTTAGAATTGCTCTTAAATGCACGAGGGCCTTCAAACTTTGAACCAACAACCTTAGAAAGTGCATCCAACCTACAATTCCCAGACCACTAGCCAACTTCGCTGTAATCAACAAAACTGTGTCTAGAGCAACTTGAATGGTGCTAAACCCTGGTAAATTAGGCGAAATCTTTGAAAATTATACAAGGAAGTTGAGGCTGAAAGCAAGTACACCACAAGGAGTCCAGGACGCACAAAACGCCATCCAGGTCAACAAGCACGCACCCTGGAAGCTGGAGGCGATCCTATTGACCAGTTATTACTTATTACTCACGACGAACAACATCGCAGGTAGGAATTGCTAGCACTACCGACTCCAAGTTCCAAATTCCGCAATCGCAAAAGCGAACAAGAAATCCCACCCATCTCACACCCTCAATTGCACACAAGGAAACAGAAACTAAGGGAAAAGTCGCAAAAGTTGCGCCGAAATGGAGGTGAGAGACCAAAGTCAACAACCTTTCCGCTATGGCCCTGCAGCGTGCGGCAGCAGACCAGATCCGTCGGGTTGAAGCTCACCGGAGCCCTCCCCTGCGACTTGGAGTACCTCGCCACTGCACCGCGCAGTCGCACGCACACAGAGCAATCAGCAAATGCCCGCGAATTCCCCGAACCCCACGAGAGTGGGTTCCCGACGAGGACCGGGGAGGAGAGAGAGGCCTCACCGTCGGTGTCGAGGAGCGTCTCCCGGCGCTGGCGGAGGCGCTCGCGCAGGGAGTTGACCGACGCCGTCGCGGCGGCGTGCTTCTCCTTGAGCTCCGCCACGGACGCCATGGGTGCCGCCCGCTGCTAGCCTCGCGCCGGAGGCCGCCGCCGCCTCGGGATTCGGGTGCACACGGGTGGGGATCTACGAGGATCCACGCATGGAGCTGAAATTCCAATGGCTGCGGGTATGGTACGGGGAGCTCCCAACGGAGGCGGCTGAGGGACTAGGAGGAGGAGGAAAGCCGGCGGCGGCGGCGATGGCGACGACGACGGGAAACTGACAAAGTGGAGGGGAGGTGGGGAGAGGTTGGGCCGTTGGGGCAGTGTATGATTGTGCGAGTTGTTGGGACGCGTTGGGTTTTTGCATTTGGGTACGACGTGGGGCGAGTTGCTCGCCCGTACAGCGCATGACATCTGGGCCCCGCCATCGGGACGTGGGCCCGGCTGGTGTGGGGGGTTTATGGCAGGCTGCTGAAGTGCTGACTATTGAGTGCTGAGACCGCAGTGACCGTTGAGGTTGTACCAGTTCGCGAGTTATGAAAACAGGGTAAAAGATCATCGGGTCACATTCTTGTTAAGCAGTTGGAAGCTGATTGCACTCTTTTTTATATAAGGCATTGTTTAGTTTCAGAAAGTTGGAATTTGGGGTTACTGTAGCACTTTTTCATTTTTATTTGGTAATTAGTGTTCAATCATGGACTAATTAGGCTCAAAACGTTCGTCTCGCAATTTCCCACCAAACTGTGCAATTAGTTTTTTTTCGTCTACATTTAATGCTCCATGCACGGGCCGCAAACATTCGATGTGGCAGGTACTGTAGTACTTTTTAGGAATTTGAGGTGGAACTAAGCCTAAGAAAAAGCAAGCTCGTTTCTTTGAGTGTACTAATATTTTTCTTTTCAGGGCTTTAATCCCTACCATGCATTATAACATGTGTGTTTTAAACAGCGGACTATAGGCTATAGCAACGCTATAGTGTCAAAGAGCTATTACAACGGCTACAATAAAAATAGCGGGATATAACAATGCTATTAGCAGGTGGAGAAGACTACGCTAAATTCTATAGCTCGTCATTTAAAACTCTAATCATTATAGGTAAGGGTAAATCTAGCAATCAATGAGATGGAGTCAAGTTTAATAAAACTTAAGAATTAACGATATTTTGTTAAGAAATTATACGATTTCATCAGGTTCAGTTAATCATAGTCTTTTGTTTGACAAATACTCCGTACTAAGATAATATATAAATGCTTACACCCTTAACCAAAAGCATGACCTTTTTCTTGTGTGTGAAATCAAGCACGTCATCATGTTACATAAATATGATTTGTTTAACAAAGTATCACATTATATTTCTCTCCTTCCTTTTAGATACATGTATAGGTTTATTGTTGGGAATGGGCATATCAATTTTCCTGAGCAAAAGTATTATTTTAATAATCCTATGGATTGAACAAGGAATAAAAAATTACTCTAGTAAGAAGACTATGGTAGTGTAAACTAATCATATATCGATACAACAGTGTTAAAATAATCCTTCACATTCACTAAGAGGGTCTAAAATCACGAGGTTATTGGGCGAAAAAAAGAAAAGAACCTACACCATTGGATTTTACGATAGTAAAAAAAACAAAGGAACTTATATCATAAGATATTTGATCTAACGGCTTCGATTAAATAAAAAGATACATATAATACAATTATGATATTTATAAAATAGAAAATAATAAAATATCTATGTTGTTGGATTTATGGCAATCTAACATCTTAGATTAAATCAAATAGCTGATGCCTGATACAACGACGAGATTATTTTAATTTTTATGATAATTTACTGCCTTAGATTTAAACAAATCCGTGTTTAATACAAGTAATAGAAAGTAAATTCAAAATAAAAAACAAATTAAGAAAAAATGACAATTAAATTTCCATACGAGTTGGAAAGAAAAATACGTAAACACAAATTACATGTAAAACATAATTGCTGAAGGAAAAAAGTCATAAAAACTTTGAAAAGCTAACGACTTGATCTCTAAACGAATGCTAAGAAAGAGTACCTACATATACAGTCCATATAAACTATAATGATTAAGTAGCTAAATTCAAAGCTAAACTGTATATAAAAATAGTAACAATTTACATTCATTGGACGAAAACATTTTTTAGATAATGACATTGGAAGAAAACATATTGGAGCGATATAGATTTATGAGAAGATATAGGAAAAAGTAAGTAAAGACTCCAATATAAATGGAATAGGTATGGAAATAGATAGTAGTAGTATAGAATTAAACCACCATTCCAAAGTGATTTTGTTAGATAGTAATAAAAAAAATGACGGAAACTAGCTATCCAATGTGCACACCAATGTCTTGGCATGTATGTGAAAAATCATCAAAACACTTTTCAGATCTTAACGCTATCTCGTTCTCCTCCACTGCGCTCTACGCTTCGCCATCTTAATGTGCCTTCCGGTTGTGGCTCTAAAATAGTGTTTGGTCCGTGGGAGAAAACGAGACAGGACAAGACTATCTCATTTTACTTGTGTTTGGTTCATAGCGCTCGTTATATAAACCCTTTTGCCTTTTTTTTTTCTCGGGCATTCTCAAAACAAATGCTTGTGAACAAAGCATCTCAGGACCATTGCCATGCCGATGCCGGGTTAGGAATTAGAGCTGGCTATATGTTTTTGGACCATTGGATGTCTCGCTACGTTACCGGATCATATGTGCTGGCTACTAGTTCTGCTTCTGCCCAAGCTTTTTCTTTGCTACCGGGAGCCAGCGGAATTGGCTCACTCGATCGTGCGCTAGTCAAGCTTTTTTCCCCAAATGGTCCGTTCAAAGTCGAGCCCGTCGATTGAAAAGTGAAAACGATACTGAAAGATAATGGCAGTCGTGTACTCGTGTTCGTGGAGCGGCGACGGGCCGAGGGAGCGCGACAGAAAGATGACCCGGTCGATAAGGTGGGTCCAACCCCACCAACCAAACGAATTCCACCAGCCATCATCGATCGACTCGACGTTGACGGAGCACGTTGACAGCAGAAACCTTTCCCATGCGGACCATCGTCACATGCATACATATGGCATTATGGCGCCTCGCATGCTGAAAGCTGCATGAAGATTATTTAAAAATATATATATATAGATAGATACATACAATCTCATTCTACTCGTACATTTAGACACACACACACACTACACGTACAGGAAGCTCACGGCGACACTGGCAAATCTAACAGTTCTTTTTTTTTTACACGAAGTCACAATCACAGCCCAGCCTGTCCAAAGGCAGGCAGGCAGGGCAGCTGAAAAGAAGTGTGCAACCAAGGAAACTTCTTCCGATACTACGAGACAAGAGGATGCTTCGCCTCCATTCCATGGATCGCATTCGCATCCATGCACTACACCACGCCACGGCAACAACCACAATTATTCGTAGCTTTATTCGGTTCGTCCAGAGCCCTTGCTGTAGCCTGCAGGCCCAACTTTTCATGCATGGTACTCGCAAAATTAATCATGTGCCACGCGGTTAGCACCGCCGTGCGCCGTGCATTATTGGCCGCCCCCGGTGTACACGCATGCGCCGTAGCCTGCAGAGATCGTAGAGAGGGAAACGAAGTTAGATTTTCTCGCAGAAAAAAGAATCAGACATAAAGATAACAACAATCTCCGTCAAGAAAACTGAGTGCTGACGGTACACGTACACTGCCTTCGTGGGCAGTCCAACAACAAGCAAGCACAGAGATACGGACGCCTAGATAACCCGAGAGATGAGTCATGACTCATGAGTGTACTACGTACGACTACAAGGCTAGCAAAGCAAACTTGGGCACTATCACATTGTTACTCTGTGATCACGCATGGAGACTAGCAAAAAATTTTTTTGCAGCGAAGAGTGGAACACGACAGAAAGCGTCCTATCCGCAGCGCAGGGGAGCGTGGCCACTCATCAGTGCAGAGTGGACTAGTGCAGACGCTTGGCGCTGTGCGTGTGCGAACTGTCAGCACATGGACAGTGGATGATGGAAAGGAGGAGGACGGACAGGGGATGAGCAAAGCCGTTTTCTTTTTATCATGCACATGTCATGTCACCATTTTGTCATGGTCGTGCAGCGCTGCAAGATCTGCATGGACAAAGCCCAACAAACCAGGCCATGTCGGCGGCCTGCCAAACGAGCAGCGCCGGCTGACGCTCCGTGACGATTATGAACAAGCATGTTGATTCGGCGGGCCATGATTCCATGAACAAGAACAATTGCAGAGCAACAAGAGAGATTGGAGGACGCGGGCACACGTACTTGGGTTTTCGGAGGTGAGCGTGGCGGACGCCCGGAAGTCGCAGTTCCACGGGTGCCGCCCGGCCGCCTGGTACAGCTGGTTCATGGCGTACGCGGCGTGCGCGCGCACCGTGCTGGGCTCGAAGCAGGCGCCGCCGGGCTGGATGGCGCCGCAGTCGACGCCCACCTGCGAGCACGCGTAGTCCAGGTCCGCCTGCAGCTCCGCGTCCGAGGCGCCGTCCCGAGCCACGCACCACCCGCCGGCCTGCTTGGGCTGCGCCGCCCCTCCTCCCCCTGCCGGCGCGGAGGAGGTCAGCCCGGCGTCGTACGCCATGGTCAGGTCCGTGTGGTACAGCCCGAACGAGCGCTCCGACGTGGGCCCGGGCTTGAGGTCCTCGTCGTAGAGCGCGAACAGGTACGTCTCCACCGACTTCCCGGGCATCAGCGGCGTGCCGGCGCCGGACCGCAGGTGCGCCACCAGGTTGGACACGTAGGCCCTGGCGTTCTCCGCCGTGGCGCCGGGCTCCCCGGCGTCGCCCTTTGTCGGCCAACCCGTCTCGGCCACCACGATGTCCACGCTCCCGTACCCGGCGCGCACCAGCGCCGACTTCACGGCGTCCAGCTGCGCGTCGAACATGTTGGTGTACCTGATCCTGGACCCGCCGTCGACGCGCCCGGCGTTGGGCTGGAACAGGCAGAAGGCCAGCGTCTCCGGGCGCGGGTCCGACTGGTACGCGAACCACGGGTACGGGTTGATCATGAAGGGCGCGCTGGTCCGGCTGAGGAACGCCAGGATCTGCTGCAGCTGCGGCGCCACGTCAGGGTGGAACGCGCCCGTGGACGGCGGCTCCGACTGCGCCATCACGCCCATGGTGTTGACGGTGGAGAACCTGATCCCCGCCGCGCCGTCCCCGGCCGCGACGGCCGCGGCGCGGAGGTTCTGCATGGCCGGGAGCAGCGCGGCGGCCAGGGACGCGTCCCCGGACTCCAGCACCTCGTTGCCCACGGCCACGGCCGAGATGGTGGTCGCCGGGACGAAGGGCAGCACGTTGGCCGCCAGCCACCGCGACGCCGCGGCCGGGTCGGCGGCCAGCGAGGGGATGTCGCCGTTCGCCACGCCCACCATTACCGAGATGCCGGACCCCGCCAGCGCGCGGATCAGCCCCGCGTCCACGCCGTAGAGACGCACCTTGGAGATGGACGTGGATTTGAGCAGCTTCGCCGTCTCGTCCGGCGACGGCAGGTTGTCCGCCACCTCGCCGTAGTTGACGCCGATGTACGGCTGCGCTCCTGCTCCTGCACGCGTGCAATGTGGCGCAAACAAATCCGCTCCGGCATCACCAATCCAATCGCACACAATGACAGAAAACTAAAGCTGCCAGCCGAAAAACATTGGATAATCCTCCCCCAACTCAATCCCTCAATCCGCCACCCAGAACAGAAAAGATAGAAAATCCATTCCAGTTCCAGAAGAACTTTACGGGGGGGGGGGGGGGGGGGGGGGGGGGGGGGGGGGGGGCAAAGCCTGGATTTCCTTCCCAATCCGCCAACTTTCCGTGCACTTCTCGGGACTCGCGAGAAAGGGAAAAGGAGATTGCTACTACCAGTCGTGGTAACAGAAAGAGACAGATTGGTGCTACTCACTCGACGCGCAGACGAGGCAGATGAGCCAGATTGGCAGCAGAGCGGCGGCGGGCTTCCTCGCCGCGGCGCCCATGGGATTCGTCACCTGTCAGAGCCCAGAAGAAAGGGATTGGAGAAGAAGATTGGGGGAAAGCGACGAGCTGCACTGCAGCAGAACGAGGCCAAGTGTGAGCCAGTGTTAGGAGTGGAGCCGTTAAAACGTGGACGCGAGCCCGCGGGACAGATGACGCGGGAATCGTATGCCTACGCGGGGGGCTACCCAGCACTCCAGCAGCCTATGCTATGGCGCTAGCAGGAAGGCCGTGCGGCCGTCGGACACGGGCTAGCTCAGCCCAGTGTAAGGCTATCCACGCATGGTTCACCTCTATTTTCATCTTTTAGAAGGAATATTCTATCGTAATTATCAAAATTCTCTACTCTATACAAATTTCTCCCGCACTCATGTTATCTCTATCACGTGCACTATACCCACTATTCCATATTTTATTCCCCTCCCTCTCCCTTTCTCCCTCACCAACTCTCTCCGCTACCGTGTTTAACGTTCCTCCATCATCTACGCCGTCTGTAACGGTGACTGGCCCGACCGGTACGCTAGCGCGCGTTACAGGCACGCGGTGCGGACCCACAATACGCCACCACTAGCGTACCGGCCGTTTTACCGAGCAGCGGTGCGGACAGTCTAAGGAAGGCATCCAGTGTACCGGAGGCTCGACTTGACCGCGGGCGGCTGTGCGAGGACGCGCGCTGAGCTGTGGCCACGTGCGTGGGCCGTGGCGCGTGGACGGCGGTCGGATCGCTGGACCCTGGAGGCGACGGCTGTGCGGTCTGCGGATGCGGTGGGCGTTCCCACCCACCTCCGACGAGGCTCGCAGAGGATTGAGAGGAGGAACGGGCGGGAGAGAGACGTTACGCACGCGCCCGCGGACCACATTGCCCGGTGCCCCGGTACCGGTAGGTATGGCTGACCATTGCGGCTAATAACAGAGCCTCCGCATCGGGGTAACTTTTTTGGTTGAGGTCGTCCGGGGCGGGTGGATTGATCATGTCATGGTCATGGCATAGGGACAAACGCACGGGCACGGCCGCACCAATGGCTTTCTTTCGTACGTACGAGTATGATACTCCTAGTTTGTACTGTAGTACTGTACTGCCGCGCAATGCATGGATTGCGCTTTTCCAAGTAACGTGTACCAATGGTCTATGCGCGTGGGCTCCAAGCTCGCACGGAGTAGCTGCGCTTTGCGGTGCCTAATGGAACACAGCTGCCTGCCATCCCATAGATTGTTGATAGACAATTTGTTAGTTTGGCATTTAGCATCAACCGTCTAATCACTTTGAATCAGGTTGGTCGTCTTCGTGGCCGCTTTTCCGATCCCTCCCTGTCCGCGAACCAATCTTTACGAACAGAAACGAGTACACGAGCATCAATTCAAACTCAAACCCAACAGCTACGATGCACGTTTGATTATTTTTATAGGAACTACAAGTGTCGCAAGAGTACATCCTGAATTCCTGATCCTGTTGTCATAGGAGGACAGCAGCAAACAGCAAGTAGATAAAAGGGTGCTTTGATGTTGCTCGAGCTCGATGGTGGTGCAGCACGCCAAGAACCCGAAGCTGCCTTCCCAGGCGGGGCACAGAACAGAACGCTGTCCCTTGCTTTGGTGCATGGGTTGGTTTAGCACGTTGCCTTTGCTTGGCTCTCAGACAGCTTCTCACAATTATTGTACGCTTCGTATACGTGTGTAGATTACAGGGGATCCGGAGGCCTCTCCAGGTAGGGCACACCATCCGTTGGCAAGTCAGCACGGCGCGCGCGGAGAACGACGCGAAATACAATACTCCCTTTGCACGTAAAAAAAAGTCGTTCTCGCTTAAAAAAAATAACAATTTTTAACTTTAACTAAATATATTTAATAAAATATTAATATTTATGGTACATAATTAGTACCAATAGGTAGATCGTTGAATATATTTTTCATAATAAATTTATTTAGAGATATAAATGTTGTACGTATTTTCTACAAACCTACCTAAAGTTGAGAAAGTTTGACTATCACGATTCTCATAGCGATTATTTTTTAGAGACGGAGGGAGTATCCGGCCTTCAAGGTCCGTCAGTCGATGAGCTGTACATGGGATGTTTGTTGACCCATCCTGGCCAGTATGTCCCGGTACCTAGTGTAAAAACGGGCTTGCTAGCGTCCGAACGGTACCAACGCGCAAGAGAAGAAGCCCGCACAGCGAGCGAGTGCCCAGCAGTAATACGCATCCTATATGCAACAACCGATCTACTTTTGAAACATCCAGATAAGCAGTTGCAAGATGCAAAAGAAGACAGATGAAACACTTGAAACAAGCGTATGAAACACTTGCAAAAACGCCTGAAAGCACTCGAAAACTATTATAAACATATGCAATATCTAGATGAAACACTTGCAACAGACGTATGAAACACTTGAAACCCTTAAAACATTCAAGTATATGCAACATTCAGATCTACTTTTATAACATCTAGATGAAAACACTTGCAACATACGTCTGATACAGATGAAACATTTAGAACATATACTTAAAACATGTGCAACATCCCAATCTACTTTTGCAACACCGATACGAAACACTTGTAACATACCTCTGAAACACTCGAAACATATAGTTGCAACATACGTTTTCAACTCAAACATCTCCTTACTGCTTTGGCGAATGGAGGCTCGTTGGCGCGTGGATTTCACCTTTGTGCTCATCGGCGGCACGGAGCTCACCGCTCCGGTAGAGAAGGCCGTGGCAGGTCCGATTGTAGGGTCGAGATGGCAGACTAGAAGGGAGGTTAATAACCCTTTCTAAAAATAATCGCGTCGGATAACCATAACAAATGTGGAATTAAAAACTATCGGTCTATCCAAGACTACACCCCTCTATCTAAGTTATCAAGCACATTGAAAATATCCTAAACAAGCAACTAAGGTGCCGGTCTAGCTAGAGCTCACCTAACTAATTCTAAGAGTAAGGTCACACAAACCTATTTCACTAGTACTTCAAGCACGGGGAGCTCCTACACAACTAGTAAGCAAAAACGCAAAGCTCCTAAGCTCACTAGCAATGCTCAATAACAAGGCAACTAATGCCAAATTAGAGAGCGCAAATTATTTAGCTACATAAACTAAGCAATGTGACTAACAAGGTTACTGAAACTAAATTAGCCACGCAAGGAAGCTACTTCTATGCTACACAAGCAAGAAGGTAACTAGAAAGCTACACAAGCAAACTAATTACAAGAGACACTACACAAGCGAAATCTATATGAAAGTAAATACAAGCTTGTGTAACAGGGATACAAACCAACGGAAAGACAAGGATGACACGGCAATTTTTCTCCCGAGGTTCACGTGCTCGCCAACACGCTAGTCCCCATTGTATCGACCGCTCACTTGATGGTTCGGCGTCTTATTGGCATCACCCGCCAAGCCCACATGTCGGGCACCGTAAGAACCTACCCATAAGTGAGGGTAGCTCAATGATACGCTATACTAGTGTTGCTCTTCGTGGCTCCCACAGGGTGAGCACAATCCCCTTTACAATCACTTCTTCGGAGCACCGCACAATCTTCTTTGCGTGCTTCGACGAAGACCACCACCAAGCCGTCTAGGAGGTGTCAACCTCCAAGAATAACAAGCACCATCGGCTTACAACTTGATCATCTAGTGCCGTTCAATGCAACCTCATGATGCAACGTACTAGAATCACACTCACTCATAATCGGATCGCACTCTTCCAAGCACAAGTGAGTTAGAGGGCATCCAAGCACACCTATACAAGCCACCAAGGCTTAAGGGTGCTCAACAACCAGCCCAAGCCCGAGCTCCACCTCTATTTATAGCCCCAAGACAAATAGAGCCGTTGGAGCAAAACTGCTGGTTTCTGCGAGGGCACCGAACATGGCGGTGCCTGGCACCGGACACGGTGGTGCCCGCCCAACGGTCGAATTCCAACAGCTATTTCAACTAGCCGTTGGTCACTGGACAGGGTGGCGGTGACCACCCAGGCCAACCCTGCGAAACCCTTGCCCTCGAGAAAATTATGGCGGTGCACCGCCCTAGGCACGATGGTGCCCGCGGCGGTGACCCCCTCGCCTTCTCCTGCTCTATGCCGAAAAGCGGTGGTGGCACCAGTCAGCACTCGACGGTGCACCGTCCTCACCATGGCGATGTACACCATCACTTTCGGTGACCACCCTAACTTCTGCTGCGCTCGGCCAAGTCCAGGTGGGCACCGCCCTAGGGGTGGCGGTGCCACCGGACAACCAGTGGCGGTGCCCTCAAGGCAACACGCTGCTCTCGGCTTCCCAACCGGTCACCGCCACAGGGGGTGACAGTGCCATCCAGGCAGCACCCCGAGCTCGGTTTCGCCTCCTCTTCTTTACCAACTTCTTTACCTTTGCAAATATGCTAACACCACTAAGTGTTCACCAACTTGTGCATGTGTGTTAGCTTTTCACAAACATTTTTCCAAAAGATTAGCACTCTTTTCACCATGACACTTGATCCTAACATGTAGAAAAGTTATATCGCTCAAGTGGCACTAGATGACCGATATGCAAATAAGTTTGCCCCTCTTAATAGTTCAACCATCTATCATAAACCTGGTCATCAACTTCTCTACACGCCTATGACCGGTGAAATGAAATACCCTAGGTTATACCTTTGCCTTGCACATTCCATTCCATCTCCTTCGATGTCGATGCAACACATGCACCAACTAAACACCAAATGATATGATAAACTTCATATCATCATATGACCATATTGGTTCATTGATCTTGACTTTACTTGCTCTTCACCGTTGCCTTAGTCCATCGGTGCCAAGTCATCACTCAACTTACCCTTAACACTTGCAACCAATCCATCGAGCCAAGTCTTGTCTTGATCTTCTCCACCTTAGTCACATGACTCAATGTCATATCTCATATGCAATGAGCTCCTTCATCACATGTGTGAGCCTTGCAACAAATCCAAGCCATCTTCATCGTCATGGCATGAGTTGCTCACATAAGTGTACATGTGGACTAATCACCTGTGTATCTCATATTAAACATAATTAGTCTACCTAGGTTGTCACTCAATTACCAAAATCAAACAAGGACCTTTTAATCTCCCCTTTTTGGTAATTAATGACAACTCTACAAAGATATGGAAATTAAGCTCAAATGGAGTCATGTTGATTGCCCAAGCAATTTTACCATGTGTAAATGATTTTGGATAACTACCACAAACCCAAGTTGGTAGTATTAGCTCCCTCTACATATGTGCTAGGGTCCCTTATAGACCGGCTTTCGAGCGAAGGCTCGGCCTAGCAGACAATGTTGCGAATGACGCTCAACTCTTGGCCTGGCCCAAAATACCTAAACGATAGGCCAGAAGGGCAATCCAACCTCCGACCGAAAGACCTCGCTAAAGGAGGAACAGCACTCGCTTCTGACTCCGGCCCACCTCTCCAATCGAAAAGCGTGACCAAAATGCCACCTCTAAACTCTGACCCATGTCTCCGACTGAAGATGTATCGAACCTCTGCTTAAAGCTCTTCTCCTACTGTCGCATAGATTGTTGATAGACGTTGTGTATAGCTATAGTGTGCTTTTGTTAGTTTGGCATTTAGCATCAACCGTCTAATCACTTTGAATCAGGTTCGTCGTCTTCGTGTCCGCTTTTCCGATCCCTCCCTGTCCGCGAACCAATCTTTACGAACAGAAACGAGTACACGAGCATCAATTCAAACTCAAACCCAACAGCTACGATGCACGTTTGATTGTTTTTATGGGAACTACAAGTGTCGCAAGAGTACATCCTGAATTCCTGATCCTGTTGTCATAGGAGGACAGCAGCAAACAGCAAGTAGATAAAAGGGTGCTTTGATGTTGCTCGAGCTCGATGGTGGTGCAGCACGCCAAGAACCCGAAGCTGCCTTCCCAGGCGGGGCACAGAACAGAACGCTGTCCCTTGCTTTGGTGCATGGGTTGGTTTAGCACGTTGCCTTTGCTTGGCTCTCAGACAGCTTCTCACGATTATTGTACGCTTCGTATACGTGTGTAGATTACAGGGGATCCGGAGGCCTCTCCAGGTAGGGCACACCATCCGTTTGCAAGTCAGCACGGCGCGCGCGGAGAACGACGCGAAATACAGTACTCCCTTTGCACATAAAAAAAAGAGTCGTTCTCGCTTAAAAAAATAATTTTTAACTTTAACCAAATATATTTAATAAAATATTAATATTTATGGTATATAATTAGTATCAATAGGTAGATCATTGAATATATTTTTCATAATAAATTTATTTGGAGATATAAATGTTGTACATATTTTCTACAAACCTACCTAAAGTTGGGAAAGTTTGACTAGCACGATTCCCATAACGATTCTTTTTTTAGAGACGGAGGGAGTATACTAGACTGTTGTCCAGGCCTCCAGGGTCCGTCAGTCGACGAGCTGTACATGGGAAGTTTGTTGACCCATCCTGGCCAGTATGTCCCGGTACCTAGTGTAAAAACGGGCTTGCTAGCGTTTGGACGGTACCAGCGCGCAAGAGAAGAAGCCCGCACAACGAGCGAGTGAGTGCCCAGCAGCAATACACATCACATGTGCAACAACAGATCTACTTTTGAAACATCCAGATGAGCAGCTGCAAGATGCAAAAGAAGACAGATGAAACACTTGAAACAAGTGTCTGAAACACTTGCAAAAACGCCTGAAAGCACTCGAAAACCATTGCAAATATATGCAATATCTAGATGAAACACTTGCAACAGACGTATGAAACACTTGAAACCCTTGAAACATTCAAGTATATGCAACATTCAGATCTACTTTTGTAACATCCAGATGAAAACACTTGCAATATACGTCTGATACAGATGAAACATTTAGAACATATACTTAAAACATGTGCAACATCCCAATCTACTTTTGCAACACCGATACGAAACACTTGCAACATACCTCTAAAACACCTGAAACACTCGAAACATATAGTTGCAACATACGTTTTCAACTCAAACATCTCCTTGCTGCTTCGGCGAATGGAGGCTCGTTGGCGCGTGGATTTCACCTTTGTGCTCATCGGCGGCACGGGGCTCGCCGCTTTGGTGGAGAAGGCCGTGGCAGGTCCGATTGTAGGGTCGAGATGGCAGACTAGAGGGGGGGTGAATAGTCATTTCTAAAAATAATCACGTCGGCTAACCGTAACAAATGTGGAATTAAAAACTATCGGTCTATCCAAGACTACACTCCTCTATCTAAGTTATCAAGCACCTTGAAAAGATTCTAAACAAGCAACTAATGTGTCGGGCTAGCTAGAACTCACCTATCTAATTCTAGGAGTAATGTTACACAAACCTATTCCACTAGTACTTCAAGCACGGGGAGCTCCTACACAACTAGTAAGCAAAAACATAAAGCTCCTAAGCTCACTAGCAATGCTCAATAACAAGGCAACTAATGACAAATTAGAGAGCACAAATTACTTAGCTACATAAACTAAGCAATGTGACTAACAAGGTTACTAAAACTAAATTAACCATGCAAGGGAGCTACTTCTATGCTACACAAGCAAGAAGGTAACTAGAAAGCTACACAAGCAAACTAATTACAAGAGACACTACACAAGCGAAATCTATATGAAAGTAAATACAAGCTTGTGTAATGGGGATGCAAACCAACGGGAAGACAAGGATGACACGGCGATTTTTCTTTCGAGGTTCACGTGCCTGTCAACACGCTAGTCCCCGTTGTGTCGACCGCTCACTTAGTGGTTCGACGTCTAATTGGCATCACCCGCCAAGCCCGCACGTTGGGCACCGCAAGAACCTACCCACAAGTGAGGATAGCTCAATGATATGCTATACTAGTGTTGCTCTTCACGGCTCCCGTAGGGGGAGCACAACCCCCTCATAATCACTTTTCTAGAGCACCGCACAATCTTCTTTGCGTGCTTCGACGGAGACCACCACCAAGCCGTCTAGGAGGTGTCAAACTCCAAGAGTAATAAGCACCACCGGCTTGCAACTCGATCACCTAGTGCCATTCAATGCAATCTCATGATGCAACGCACTAGAATCACACTCACTCATAATCGGATCGCACTCTTCCAAGCACAAGTGAGTTAGAGGGCATCCAAGCACACCTACACAAGCCACCGAGGCTTAAGGGTGCTCAGCAACCAGCCTAAGCCCGAGCTCTACCTCTATTTATAGCCCCAAGACAAATAGAGCCGTTGGAGCAAAACTGCTGGTTTCTACGAGGGCACTGAACACGGCGGTGCTTGGCACCGGACACGGTGGTGCCCGCCCAATGGTCGAATTCCAACGGCTATTTCAACTAGCCGTTGATCATTGGACAGGGTAGCGGTGACCACCCAAGCCAACCCCACGAAACCCTTGCCCTCGAGAAAATTATGGCGGTACACCGCCCTAGGCACAGTGGTGCCCGCGGCGGTGACCCCCTCGCCTTCTCCTGCTCTCTATCAAAAAGCGGTGGTGGCACCGGTCAGCACCCGGCGGTGCACCACCCTCACCATGGCGATGTACACCGTCACTTTCGATGACCACCCTGATTCTGCTGCGCTCGGCCAAGTCTAGGTGGGCATAACCCTAGGGGTGGCGGTGCCACCGGACAACCAGTGTCGGTGCCCTCAAGGCAACACGCTGCTCTCGGCTTCCCAGCCGGTCACCGCCACAGAGGGTGGCGGTGCCATCCAGGCAGCACCCTGAGCCCGGTTTTGCCTCCTCTTCTTTACCAACTTCTTCACCTTTGTAAATATGCTAACACCACTAAGTGTTCACCTACTTGTGCATGTGTGTTAGCTTTTCACAAACATTTTTCCAAAAGATTAGCACTCTTTTCACCATGCCACTCGATCCTAACATGTAGCAAAGTTAGATCGCTCAAGTGGCACTAGATGACCGATATGCAAACAAGTTTGCCCCTCTTAATAGTACAACCATCTATCCTAAACCCGGTCATCAACTTCTCTACACGCCTATGACCAGTGAAATAAAATGCCCTAGGTTATACATTTGCCTTGCGCATTCCATTCCATCTCTTTCGATGTCGATGCAACACATGCACCAACTAAACACCAAATGATATGATAAACTTCATATCATCACATGACCGTATTGGTTCATCGATCTTGACTTCACTTGCTCTTCACCGTTGCCTTGGTCCATTGATGCCAAGTCATCACTTAACTTAACTTTCACACTTGCAACCGGTCCGTCGAGCCAAGTCTTGTCTTGATCTTCTCCACCTTAGTCACATGACTCAATGTCATGTCTCATATGCAATGAGCTCCTTCATCACATGTGTGAGACTTGCAACAAATCCAAGCCATCTTCATCGTCATGGCATGAGTTGCTCACATAAGTGTACATGTAGACTAATCACCTGTGTATCTCACATTAAACACAATTAGTCTACCTAGGTTGTCACTCAATTACCAAAATCAAACAAGGACCTTTTAATCTCCCCTTTTTGGTAATTAATGACAACTCTACAAAGATATGGAAATTAAGCTCAAATGGAGTCATGTTGATTGCCCAAGCAATTTTACCATGTGTAAATGATTTTGGATAACTACCACAAACCCAAGTTGGTAGTATTAGCTCCCTCTACATATGTGCTAGAGTGTTTGGTTTGAAGCTCGCACATATGCATAGATTGGAGCTATGGGAGAGTAATAACTACCAAAGATGCTAAGGTGTATAGAATAAACCTTTGAAGCGTGATACCAATCGGAGTTGCACCTTTAAGTTCATCCTTAGCACCATGGTTAGCTAGATATCACTTGGAAACAAAAACACTAGATACCCCGTGAGATCAACATTAGAATCAAGGTACTAGCAATACTTGAGAAACATACCAAGTGTCTAGCTATCATCCTATGCATGCTAGTTATCATATCATCATTCAATTTCTACAACTAGCATACACTACACAAGCATGCATTTCAAATTTAAAGACTTGTGCAAATGTAAGCAAGCACATGAATATGCACATCTCAAATGCAATCAATCAAAGTTCATGAGCTTGCTCCCCCTACTTGTGTACTTCTCTTGTCCAAGAAATTTTGATCCTTCTCAGTTCTTCAATCTTTTTTATCCTTCTTAATTCTTCAATATTGCTCCCTCTTGGTCCATGTCCATGCCCAATTCCCAATTTTCCAACTTCTCCCCAATGCTTCTTCTTGCATATTTCATATCTTTGTCCACTTCTCCCCCTTTGTCATTATTTTCCATAAAAGGTATGCTTCTCATTGATGCAAAGGCTTGCATTGGGGTAGATAGTTGACACTTGAATCTTCATTTTTGATGGACACCATCTGTCGGGTTCATAAACATGGGGTCCCTCATGGACTGGCTTCCTAGCTAAGGCTCGGCCCAGCAGACAACATTGCAAACGACGCTCAACTCTTGGGCTAGCCCAAAATACCTAAACAACAGGCTAGAAGGGCGATCCAACCTCCGACCGGAAGACCTCGCTAAAGGAGGAACAACACTCACTTCCAACTCCGGCCCGCCTCTCCAACCGAAAAGCCTAGCCAAAACGCCACCTCCAAACTCTGACCCACATCTCCGACCGAGGATGTATTGAACCCCTGCTTATAGCTCTTCTCCAACTAGCGCATTCAGAGCTGACTAGAACCAACTGACTAAGGACGCCCACTCAGTAAGGACCAGGAAACAGATGAAGCAAGTAAGGTAGGGCACTCAAGTTAACTGCAATACCGAGGACCGTACCCTGTACACCTACAGGACCATACCCTGCAACCTTCCTGGCATGTCAGAACCAAGCAGTGTTGTTGGCGCCAATATTTTCCCTACAGTGTTATGGGCGCCATCAACCCCCATACCAGACAAACACGGTAAGGCTCCCCCACATGCCTCTAGGTATCAACAGTGTTATGGGCGCCAGCATTTACCATACTAGGCGAACATGGTAAAACCCCCTACATGCCTCTGGGCATCAACAATATGACAGGCACCGATGTCTGCCATACCAGAAGAGGATGACGCAACCTCCCACATGCATCTGACATTAACAGTGTTATGGGTGCCTACAATCATCTTATACCCAACGGCGTGGGTAACAAGACTTAGCATACATACTCTCTCTCTTGTAAGGCCATCCCCTTCATCTATAAAAGGGGATGCGCTCTCTCCCAATGAGAGAGATCCCTCAGTTCACTTACATTGATTCACCCTTTGTAACTTTAGACACTCTAAATGTTGACAGAATATGCTCGGTAGTCCACCGAGGGGTATCCCATGATGGTAGATTTGTCGGTGGGGGTGCGCGTAATTAGGAACTGGATGGTGACACAAGGCGTAGAGACAGCGATTTAGACAGGTTCGGGCCATCTGATCGACGTAATACCCTACGTCATGTGTCTTTAGTGTATTGTATTGATCTGGACGACCAAGTAGCTTGATACAGCCTATCCGCTAGGGGACCCTTGCCTCTCCTTATATAGTCTAGAGAGATAGGGTTACAAGTAAAGTATCCTATTTGGTACTATACAGTGTCTTCCGGTGCACGCCGAGTAGCGCTGTGTACGCCTTGATCTTGTGGGTCGGGCCACCTCCGATGGTGCGGCCCATGTCTTAGGGGGCATACCCCCACAGCTAGTCCCCGAGCCTGACAGTAGGTGACACAGTCACGTGGTGCTAGGGTCATAAAGTAGAAGACCAACTGAGCAGGCAGCCAGTCCCCAGGCGTAGCCTCGCGATGAGAACAAGCACATTCATCGCAAGGTGAAGTGTGCCCACTTAGTCCCTGAGCCTGCTGGAAGATGAAGAATGAATCTTGTAGTAGGGTCAAAGAAGTCTGAAAGCTTGCTGACATCATCTGACATGCGCGTATCAAGACCCTAGACGTGCTACCCAAGATCAGCACCCTGATCCGAATAGCATGGAGCAGCTTGATAGCACACCGACGAGACGTAGCAAGATCCAAGCACCAAGGAGTCCTCAGCATCGCTGACGATGTTCGAGCATCGAGGAGCGAGGAGTCCCCGGCGTCACTGGCGATGACCGAGCACCGAGGAGTCCCCGACGTCAGTGGCGATGACTGAGCATCGAGGAGCGAGGAGTCTCCGGCATAGGCGGCAATGTTCGAGCACCGAGGAGCGAGGAGTCCCCGGCGTTGCTGGCGATGTCCGAGCACCGAGGAGCGAGGAGTCCCCGGCGTCGCTAGCGATGTCCGAGCACCAAGGAGCGAGGAGTCCCCGGCGTAGGCGACAATGTCCGAGCACCGAGGAGCGAGGAGTCCCCGGCGTCGCTGACAATGACCGAGTACCGAGGAGCGAGGAGTCCCCGGCGTCGCTGGCGATGACCGAGCACCAAGGAGCGAGGAGTCCCTGGCGTTGCTGGTGATGTCCGAGCACTGAGGAGTCCCCGGCGTCGCTGGCGATGTCCGAGCACTGAGGAGCGAGGAGTCCCCAGCGTTGCTGGCGATGTCCGAGCACCAAGGAGCGAGGAGTCCCCGGCGTCGCTGGCGATGTCCGAGCACCGAGGAGCGAGGAGTCCCCGGCGTAGGCGGCGATGTTCGAGCACCGAGGAGCGAGGAGTCCCCGGCGTCACTGGCGATGACCGAGCACCAAGGAGCGAGGAGTCCCTGGCATCACTGGCGATGACCGAGCACTAAGGAGCGAGGAGTCCCCGGCGTTGCTAGCGATGTCCGAGCACCGAGGAGTGAGGAGTCCCCGGCATCGCTGGTGATGACCGAGCACCGAGGATCGAGGAGTCCCCGGCATCGCTGGCGATGACCGAGCACCGAGGAGCGAGGAGTCCCCGGCATAGGCAGCGATGTCTGAGCACTGAGGAGTGAGGAGTCCCCGGCGTCGCTGGCGATGACCGAGCATCGAGGAGCGAGGAGTCCCTGGCGTAGGCGGCGATGACCGAGCACCGAGGAGCAAGGAGTCCCAGGCATAGGCGATGAGGTCCGAGCACCGACATAGCTGATGATGTCTGTGCGGTGAAGTGTGCCCACTTAGTCCTCGAGCATGAAGAATCCGAGGGCCGAGGAGTAACCGACATAGCTAGCAATGAAGCATGAGCGACGAACAACCTGGTCAACTGGTCAGCAGCGAAGTGAGCATTGAGTAGAAGCGACTGGCGAACAGTCCGGTCAACTGGTCGGCGATGGAGTCCATGAACCGAGCGGTCCGACTAGTTGATCAGTGGAGAAGCCTGAGCACCAGGTGATCCAAGCACCTAGACGATGATCCTGCAATACAAACATATAGAATGGGTAGTACATGATGTAAAAATAAATGAACTCTGGAGAAAAATCAGCAATGGTGATGAAACAGCGTATGCAGTTCGGCGATTAGTTGGCGTGAAAAATATATTTATGTTTAATATAAACCACCTGAACAGTTAGTGTGTAGCTGAGTCTCCAGCTCTAGCTAGTCCATAGTCCATAACATCGAGCGCGGAGCCCGTGCACGTATAGGAGGAACAGGTGTGACCAAGGAGCCGCTGCCGACCACCCATAACGTAGAGCGCGGAGCCCGTAGCACGTGTAG
Source organism: Miscanthus floridulus (assembly GCF_019320115.1). Classification (NCBI taxonomy): domain Eukaryota; kingdom Viridiplantae; phylum Streptophyta; class Magnoliopsida; order Poales; family Poaceae; genus Miscanthus; species Miscanthus floridulus. The sequence goes on from NC_089580.1 coordinate 13,412,821, forward strand.
GGAGGAGCCAGAGACAGGGCCGTCTCTAGAGGCATCCGAGCATCAACACGACTGTTCGAGAGTTCAAAAAATCGTTTGGAGAGCAAATATGGAGAAAACAGCTTGGAGAAACATTATGACGATATACGGAGATTGGAGAATATTTAGAAGAATATTAAAACATGACTTAGCTTTAGACGGAGCGTCTGGTCGACGGCGTATGGCGTTGTGTGGTCGGCGTTAACGGCGAGCACCTAGTGGGTGGTGAGTTATTGGTGAAGACGACCTCAGAGGTGGTTCCGAGATCAGATCTGCTGTCACGGGGGCTGGTGTAGCAGCAATGAATCATCGTCGTGGACCGGCATGGATCTCCACGAGATTGATGACAAGAACACGTTGTTGATTTGAGGTCCATCTGGCTCGCCATGGATCAAGCGCACATCCCTACCTGGCGCACCAACTATCGACAGAATATACTCGGCAGTCCACCAAGGGGTATCCCACGATGGTAGATTTGTCGGTGGGGGTGCGCGTAATCAGGAACTGGATGGTGACACAAGGCGCAGAGACAACGATTTAGACAGGTTTGAGCCGTCTGATCGACGTAATACCCTACGTCCTGTGTCTTTGGTGTATTGTATTGATCTGGATGACCAAGTAGCTTGATGTAGCCTATCCGCCAGGGGACCCCTGCCTCTCCTTATATAGTATGGAGAGACAGGGTTACAAGTAAAGTATCCTATTTGGTACTATATAATGTCTTGTGGTGCACGCCGAGTAGCACCGTGCACGCCTTAATCTTGTGGGCCGGGCCACCTTCGATGGTGCGGCCCATGTCTTGGGGGCCATACCCCCACACTAAAGTTATACAGAGCACACGCTCGAACACTTAGCACATAGTAGAGCTCCCGTCACTCTTGGCCCTTCAGACCAGAGTCCGACAGGACCTCTTGTACCCCCCATCTTTCTCCCTTCCATTTGTAACCCCACAGCAAACTTCGAGCACCTGGGCTCAGGAATAAAGTCACCGACCGACCCAAACTATATGTAGGGCACGTTGCCTGAACCAGTATAAACCCTGTGTTATTGAGTGCTAGGCCACCTCCGATCACAATGCACAGCAAAACTACAAATATTTACATGTTGGTGACTTTCTGCACCGATAGTTGGCGCCGTCCGTAGGGAAGACGTTGTATGTTCATACTTTTTAGTTCATTGGATGGTCCACTTTTCCACCACCTTTGCCATGGTGGGCTCAAGCGATACGACTCGCTTCGGCTCACTGGAGTTTCCCGCACTCCCACCTATTGGGATGTAGGTTTCACCCATCTTTGAGCTGTCTCAGGCCTTCCTCTTTGGAAGCCTGGACTTTGTCGCTGACCGGCTCAGCGTACTACACCTCAGCGAGGAGGCACTTATTTCGACGCCCGTCAGAGGGGCACCTTCCATCGGCTCTGGGACACACGACGACTTCAACGATGAGGCACCTGCGCTTCAATCCGAGCAAACGCTCTGCTCAAACCCCACTGTGAGTAATGTACCTGTTGTTATTTACTCGCTATTTATTATATTCCGCCGATTATCTAGAGGGACCATATTGTCCGCACCACAAACACCGTACGACCGGTTCACCTATGGCCTCGTGTCCCCCATGGACATGTACGCTTGGAGGCTCCGAAAGACACTGGCGCTACCCCCTCTCACATCCAAATTTGTGGGAATGGCGAGCTATGCTCCCACTACTTTCCATGAACTCCTGGATGATGAGGTTGAGAGCGACGGCTCCAGCATCGGTGACATGGCACCTAGCCACCATCCGTCCTGGGAGTGCGCTATGGCGGATGCTCCGGGATAGCCACCGGTGGTAGCGGAGTCTTTGCAGACTCACACCGCTCCAGACCCATGTACGGGGCCCCTCGTGCTCACACAGGAGCACGTCAAGGAGCTACGACAACGGTGACAGAAACAGCCACCGCCTATGCTGGCACGCTCGGTGCAGCACGTTGCCCCCCATGTGCATGACCCGGCGAGCGGCGCTCGGGGTCGTGCCCGCTAGGTCCAGCGCAACATCATGAATGAGGGGAACGATCCCCCATAGTTCGCTCGGGCTAGCCAGAACATCACCGCTGCAGCAATGCTTCTACACGGCGTTCCCAAGCCCATCGACCCTAAGAGCGGGCGATCTACCAAAACCTCCGGGCGCTGGTGGAAGCCATCGCTGTTCAACAGGCACAAAGCTCCGCATCACGACTCTGAATCGCGGCCTCTCTCCCCACCAGGGGAGTGGGGACGCATCAGATGGATCGCTCCATCCGTTCACCACAACAGTCGCCAAGCGTGACATAGGAGGCCACGGTTGTGCCACGGTCTGACCTGGCGCCTGCTCCACACTGATCGCTAGTACGTGAATGACTCGGTCCACATCAAGACGCTCATAGCCTCATCAGCAACCGACATCAGGCCCAACATGATGATAACATCCACCGGGCAGCGATGAGGGTAGGCGACACGGCCCCTAGCTGAACCATCGAGGGGAGCGGTGAAATGCGCCCTAGGTATGGTCACTGGCCAGACGACCTGAGTCCTAGCCTGGATGGCCTGGGACCATGGGCCTTTGGCCAGCGTATCTAGAGAGCGCCGTTCCCACAGCTCTTCCGTCCACCCACCAACATCGCTAAGTACATCGGGGAGACGAACCCTAGTATTTGGCTCAAAGATTTCTAGCTCACCTACCGAGCCGGAGGGGTGGATGATGACCTTTTCATCATTCAATATCTCCCCATATGTGTGGGGGAACATGTTTAGGCGTGGCTTGAATTCCTCCCACATGACATCATCAACGACTCGGTGGACCTCAAGAGGGTCTTCGTCAGAAATTTCTAGGGGACGTATGTCCGCCCTGGTAACTCCTAGGACCTCAAGAGCTACCAGCAGGAGCCTAATGAGTCCCTGTGGGATTACATCCACAGGTTCTCCCAATGATGCAACTCCCTCCCTAATGTCATCGATGCAGACGTCATCAGCGCATTCCTCTCTGGGACGACCTGTGAGTCCCTGATCCACAAGCTTGGCTGTCTAAAGCCCCATACCACCCGTGACCTGCTCGACGTTGCCACTAACCATGCCTCTAGCGAGGAGACAGTCAGAGTGGTCTTCAATGAAGGCCAGGACAAAGGCAAGGCCAAGCGTAGGGACCAAGACGAGGCCCCCTCCACACAGAGGGGCAAGAAGAACAAAAAGGATCGGCACCAACCAGACAACACCACGTTGGTCGCGGTAGCTGATCGTGTGGGCAAGCAGCCCCAGCAGAGCCTGCCTAACCACTTCAACAAGCTCATGGATAGCCCATGCACCAACCACGCCTACCCCATCCAACACCTCTACAAGGACTACGAGCTCCTCAAACATTTCCTACGACAGACCGACGGGTCAAAAGAAGGAGATGACAGCCAAGAAAGGAGGCACGACAGGCAAGGATGGGGATAGCTTCCCTGACCCCAAGGAATGCATCATGATCTTCGGGGGATCCGACGCCATCTGCTCCAAGCGCCAGCACAAGGTACGCTATAGAGAGGCATGCGCTGCCGAGACGGCCATCACCTCCTTCCTTAGCTGGTCGGAATCCCTGATCACCTTCGATCAGAGGGACCATCCCTCCCACGTCGCTAGACTAGGACGCTACCCGCTCGTCGTCGACCCCATCGTTCGCAAGAAGTGCCTCACCAAGGTGCTGATGGACGGAGGCAGCGGCCTCAACATCCTCTACGTCAACACCCTTGACGCCATGTGCATCCCTCAGTCGGAACTCCGCCTAGTGGGCTCTCCCTTCCACAGTGTGATCCTAGGAGCACAGGCGTACTTGCTCAGGCAGATCGACCTATCCGTCATGTTTGGCAACCGAGCCAACTTCTGCTCGGAGGTCCTCACCTTTGAAGTGGTGGACTTCCCCGGGTCCTACCATGCCATCTTAGGGCGGCCATGCTATGCCAAATTCATGGTGATCCCCAACTACACCTACCTCAAGCTAAAGATGCTGAGGCCGAACGACATCATCACCGTGGATAGCGCCTTTTCGCATGCCTTTATGTGCGACCATGAGCATTTTGAGCTCGCCACCGTGGTCATCAACTCATCTGAGCTCCCACAGTACGAGGAGTCGTCGACCCTAATAGTCTCGGACTGCAACAAACCAACCTCCTCGACGGCCTTCCGCCCACTCGAGGAAACTAAGACGGTGGGGATCGACCCCACTAACCCAACCAAGATGGTGCGGATCGGGACCTAGCTCCCGGCCAAATAGGAATGCGAGCTCATCGACTTCCTGCACGCCAATCGTGATGTCTTTGCATGGAAGCATCTAACATGCCGGGCATACCATGATATGTCGCTGAGCACGCACTATGCCTCATCCTGGGCTTAATGCCCACTAAGCAACGCCTGCGTTGCTTCGATGATGAGAGGCGCAGGGCCATAGGCAAAGAGATCGCCAAACTCCTGGCAGCTGGATTCATCAGAGAGGTATTCCACTCCGACTAGCTTGCCAATCATGTTCTTGTTAAAAAGAAGACTAGGAAATAGAGAATGTGCGTTGATTATACTGGCCTCAACAAAGCGTATCCAAAGGATCACTTTCCTTTGCCGCACATAGACCAGATAGTCGACTCCACCTCGGGTTGTGAGATCCTCTCCTTTCTGGATGCCTACTCGGGCTATCACTAGATCGCGATGAAAGAGTCCGATCAGCTCGCAACCTCGTTCATCACCCCATATGGTTTGTGCTGCTACGTAACCATGCCTTTTGGCCTGAAGAACGCTGGCGCCACCTACCAAAGGTGCATGCAGCAATGCTTCGCTGACCAAATCAACCCGCTCAATCAGCCTGATCAAGCCGAGCAACCGAAACCAATAATCATCATCTATGTTGATGACATAGTGGTCAAAATGGCTCAAGCTTACGACCTGATCGCAAACTTGGCCGCAACATTCACGAACCTCCGAAGGTTCAATATTAGATTGAATCCTGAGAAATGTATTTTTGGGGTTCCGAAGGGGAAGCTGCTTGGATACATTGTGTCCGAGCGTGGCATCGAGGCCAACCTCAAAAAGATCACGGTCATCTCCAACATGGGCCCTATACGCAATGTCAAGGGCGTACAAAGGCTCACCGGCAGTCTGGCTACCCTGAGCCAATTCATCTCCTAGCTTGATGAACAGGGGATGCCACTCTACAAGCTCCTCAAAAAGACGGACGCCTTTGTCTAGACTGAGGAAGCTTAGCAGGCTCTAGAGAGCCTCAAAGTGTCACTGATGTCGGTCCTAATCGTCGTCGCTTCTGAATAGGGAGAACCCCTCCTCCTCTATATCGTGGCAAGCAACCATGTGGTGTGCACCACCCTGGTCGTTGAAAGGGAGGAGCTGGGACACCACCTTGAGGTCCAGTGGCCTGTATACTTCATCGGGAAGGTAGTCACCGACCCCAAGGTCTGGTACACCAAGGTGCAGAAACTCCTATACGTCATGCTGATGGTTACCCGGAAGCTCCTACACTACTTCACCGACCATGAAGTCGCGGTCGTCACATCATACTCGCTCGGGGACATCATCCGCAACCGCGATGCCGCGGGATGGATCTCCAAGTGGGCACTCGAACTCATGGGCCATGACATCAGGTATATCCCTTGTATCGCTATTAAATCTCAGGCTCTCATGGATTTTGTCACCGAATAGACGGAGGTGCAGCTACTAACCCTAGACGTCACCCACGAGTACTATACAATGTACTTCGACGGGTATGTAATGGTGCCCGGCTCTGGGGCTAGAGTGGTTCTGATCTCCCCGGACATGAGTAGGCTCTACTACGCCATCCACCTCCATTTCTTGGCCTTAAAAACGCCACAGAATACGAGGCCCTCATCAACAGGCTACGCATCGCCATCGAGCTCGGCGCTACGTGACTCTACGTCCGTGGCAACTCGGAGTTGGTAGTTGACCAAGTCATGAAGGAGTCCTCCTGGAAAAGCCCCCCTCATGCTAGCATACTGCTAGGAGGTGCGCAAGCTCGAGGACAAATTCTAGGAGATCGAGCTACATCACGTCCCCTGAAAGGACAACGATGCCACCTATTTTCTCGCAAAATTGGCCACCAGGGGGGATCCATCTCTAAGCGGGATCTTCATCAATGATCTCCACAAGCTGCCTGCTCGCATCCTGGAAGGGCTGATCCAGACACACCCTAGTGCCTCCATGACGATGTCGCCCACTGATGTTGCCATGTTGGCACTCGATCAAACCGACTAGCGAGTGCCGCTACTCGCCTACCTTCTCGAGGAGGTTCTCCCACCCAAAAGGACTTAAGCCCGATGGATCGCTCGATGTGCCAAGACCTTCGTCGCGCTCGGTGACAAACTCTACAAACAGAGTCCATCGGGGGTTCTCATGAAGTGCATTCCTACCAACCAGGGGAAGCAGCTCCTCCTTGAGGTCCATGCCGGGATCTGTGGACATCACGTGGCCCTGAGGTCGCTGGTTGGAAAAGCCTTCCGCTAAGGTTTTTATTAGCCCACTGCACTACAAGATGTAGAAGAGGTCGTCCGTAGGTTTGAGGGATGCTAATTCTACGCTCGACAAACTCATTTGCCGGCACATGAGCTCCAAACCATCCCCATCACCTAGTCGTTCATGGTCTGGGGCCTCGACATGGTAGGACCCCTCAAAAAGGGCTCGGTCGGCTTCACTTATCTGCTCGTAGCGGTCGACAAGTTCACCAAGTGGATAGAGGCCAAGCCCATCACCAACATCTGCTCGGAAGAGGCGGTCAAATTCTTCCTCGACATTATCTACCGGTTCAGCATTCCTAACTGTATCATCACTGACCATGGGACTAACTTCACTAGGAAGAAGTTCTTGGACTTCAGTGATGGATACATCATCAGGATCGACTAGGCCTCGGTCGAACATCCACGTACTAATGGTCAGGTCAAGCATGCCAATAGCATGGTCCTCCAAGGACTTGAGCCACACATCTTCGACCGACTCAACAAGTACGCTAGGTGATGGGTTGCAGAGGTCCCTACGATCCTCTAGAGCCTAAGAATGACCCTAAACCGATCCACAGGGTTCACACCCTTCTTCCTAGCCTACGAAGCTAAAGCAGTGCTGCCCTCCAACCTCGACCATGGTGCTCCAAGGGTGAAGGCTTTCGACCATGATCGAGCCATGGAGGCTCAGCAAGACATAGTCGACCTACTCGAGGAGGCTCGTGAGGTGACCGTCATCCGCTCTGCTCGCTACCAGCAAACTCTCCTCAGGTACCACTAAAGGAAGATCAGGGGGACGATCCTCAAAGTCGGTGATCTCATACTCTAGAGGACCCAATCAATGAAGGAGAAACACAAACTCTCTCCACCATGGGAAGGTCCCTATACGGTGACCGAGGTGATCCGACCGAGCGCCTATCGACTGAAGGACGACAACGACAACGTTCTCACCAACACTTGGAACATTGAACAGCTACGTCGTTTCTTCCCCTAAATTTGGTCTTATCACTTTTATTCAAACACTTGCTCGTGTAAAGCACCCCAGCCTAAACACTTTCAGCCCATGTCGCTCGAGGGCTCCATGTGGGTACAATACTAAATACTACCTAGTCTTTTTTTACTATCACATGGTAAAAACTTTTTTGCCCGAATGAAAGGGGCATTTGATTCTTTTGATTACCCTACATGACTTTGTTTTTACTCCTGACCAAGCGCACCCTACCACAACCTACGGTTATGAGCAGCCGAGCCTCGTGGGCCACGCCCATGTTCTTAAAGTTGCAGCCTACGGAACGATCGGGTAGGTGCGAAAAAGAAAGGATAAAGACAGAGCTATGCTAGGATAAAAAACAAGGAACATATAGTGATTCTATCACAAAACAGAACTGATGTATTCATTGATACAAAAAAATGTTTACACGGGGGCTCCCCCATGAACTTAACGATTACATTTGCTGACTACTTCTACTCCAAATACTACTATGGCCGCTCGGCGGCATCGGCTGATGCCAAAGGAGAGGCCACGGCACATGTCGTCGGACATAACCACCGCCGTAATGAGTACCTTAAGGGCCCTGCTTGGTTTCGCTCCCTCGACTTCAGCGAGCGCAACGAGTACCTTAAGGGCGTCGCAACCATAGATGCACATCAGAAGAGCATGAAGCTCCTGACCTTCTCATGCAGTTGAGGTAGCTCCTGAGTAGGGACGCTGCCCACCGAGGTATGGCCGCTGTGGCTAGAAGATGTCTCATCAAACTTTATGAATGGGCTAACCTGAGCAGCTGCAAGGGCGAAACCTCCCACCGATGTAGTCCCGAGCGTCTTCCTCTCCGACAAGGCTCACCCGGAGAAGACTCTCTAGAAGGAGTCCATGTGTGGCTCCATCCCGACAAAAGCCTCACAGACAGTGATGAAGTCGGCGACGTGCAGTACCCTCCAGTGCGCCACCTCCTTCAGCGAAAGCAGCCTCTTCTCGGTGAAGGCGGCCAGCACCACCCCATCCACGCTGGATGACCTCCATCTTGACATTGCACTCCAAAATCACGAACGGGTCTGTGAGTCCTCCTTTCCCTCTCCCTTTCCCTATTTAAGGAGGAGATGCAGCAAGGATTGGGATGAAAAAACTTCTCCCTTCCCCCTTTCAATGCAGATAGGAAACAACGGGACACGCCTTGATCGATGGGACGCGCCCTACTCGATGGAACAATGCCTGGTCAAACGGGACATGGCCTAGGTATAGCCCACCACTACCGCACGCTGGACATGAGAAACAAAGCGACACCACGCACAGGTGGCCCTCCGCCTTCCTAGGTGGGACTTGGAAAGGCCCAACTATGGGATCTCTGCCCAGGAGCGACCATCGAGCTTCCTGAGTCGATCGGACGGCTCAAGCAAACGCCGAGAGATAGGTAAGGAGCAGAGGGACGCTCCATGTGGGCCATGCCGACTCTGTCATGAACGACAAGCGCAGATCCCGGTTGGACATTTCTGATTGGAGCTCCTCAAACCCCGTCACTCGAGTCATCAAGGTAACATTACCAACCCCCACTATTCCTTTATATAATCATTCATACATCTATACACACATTCATTCATTCCATACATCCAAGGCATCGCATATGCGGTTAAATGCATCACAACGCTCCGTGTTGCATCACAAAGCGGTAGTTGCCTCATTCAACATGAGCAACAACCGACCGAGGTTCGAAGGCCAGCCCACAAAGGGCTCGAGGCTGCCTCACGTCAAACAGAGCCAAGGGAGAAAACACAGATGAGCCTCGAGCAGCCCTCGCCCAGTCTGCCCCAAAGCAGACAGGGTCATCTCAACCTTCTTGTTTGATCCTAACCTCTACCAAACCCATAGAATCTCCATCGAGGGGAGGCCAGCAGGCCACCTGGGTCAGTCTCTAGAATGACCCAGGCATCTGCCGGGTTGCAGGTTAAGGAGCAGTGGAATGTCACATGAGGGCTATGCCGACCCCGTCACGAACGATAGACCCGGATTTCACTTGAACGTACTCGTTAGCGAGCTCACCAAGCACGTCACTCGAGCCATCGAGGCAAGCAATGTTAGCTCAGCCCTCCAATTGTGAGAAACTACAGACGAGGTAACACACAAAACTCAACTGACCCCTACCATGCCCAAACAGGGCTTAGGGGCTCAAGACACCCTAAACTACCTTGGCTGCGCCCGACACGTGCGCCCGACGCCAGGATCCACGAGCTCCGTCTTGCCTGATCCCTAAAATACCTTGGCTGCACCCGACACGTGTGCTCGATGCCAAGATCCGTGAGCTCTGTCTCGCCCAATCCCAAAACTGCCTCAACTGCGCCCGACGTGTGCGCCCGACGCCAGGATCCGCGAGCTCCGTTTTGCTCGATCCCTAAACCGCCTTGTCTACGCCCGACGTGTGCACCCGATGCCAGGATCCATGAGCTCCATCTTGCCTGATCCCTAAAACTGCCTTGGCTACGCCTCCACGAGCTTCGTCTCACCCGTTCCTTGAAAACTACCTCGATCCCTAAACTGCCCGTTGACAAAACCCCCCAGGTGATTCGACTCGAATCACCCAGGGGCTCGGGGGCTACACCCACGGGTGGTCTTGCACGCACCCGCTGACGAAACAAACTTCCCCCGCTGGCAACACGAAAAACCTCCCAGATGATTCTACCCGAATCGCCCGAGGGCTCGGGGGCTATACCCGCGGGTGTGCTCGCGCGCACCCGCCGTCAAGACAAAAATCCCCTAGACAATTCTTTCTGAATTGCTCGGGGGCTTAGGGGCTCCTGTCGGGTTCATAAACCCGGGGCCCCACATGGACCGGCTTCCCAGCGAAGGCTCGGCCCAACAAACAAAATTGCGAACAACGCGCAACTCTTGGGCCGGCCCAAAATACCTAAACGACAGGTCAGAAGGGCGATCCAACCTCCGACCGGAAGGCCTCGCTAAAGGAGGAAAAACACTCGCTTCTGACTCTGGCCTGTCTCTCCAACCGAAAGCCTTGCCAAAACGCCGCCTCCAAACTCCGACCCGCGTCTTCGACCAAGGATGTACCAAACCCCTGCTTACAGCTCTTCTCCGACTGGGGCAGTTAGAGCCGACTGGAACCAACCGACCGGGGACGCCCGCTCAGTAAGGACCAGGAAACGGACGGAGCAAGTAAGGCAGGGTACTCAAGTCAACTGCAATACCGAGCACCGTACCCTGTACACCTGTTGGACCGTACCCTACAACCTTCTTGGCATGTCAGAACCAAGCAGTGTTGTGGGCGCCAACATTTTCCCCATAGTGTTATGGGCGCCATCAACCCCCATACCAGACAAACATGGTAAGGCTCCCCCACATGTCTCTAGGTATCAACAATGTTGTGGGCGCCGACATTTACCATACCAGGTGAACATGATAAAACCCCTACATGCCTCTGGGCATCAATAGTATGACAGGCACCGACGTCTGCCATACCAGAAGAGGATGACGCAACCTCCCACATGCATCTGACATTAATAGTGTTAACAATCATCTTGTACCCAACGACGTGGGCAACAAGACTTAGCATACGTACTCTCTCTCTCTCTCTCTCTTGTGAGGCTGTCCCCTTCATCTAAAAAAGGGGATGCGCTCTCTCCCAACGAGAGAGATCCCTCAGTTCACTTTACATTGATTCACCCTCTGTAACTTTAGACACTCTAAAGTTATACAGAGCACACGCTCGAACACTTAGCACAAAGCAGAGCTCCCGTCACTCTCGGCTCTTTAGACCAGAGTCCGACCGGACCTCTTGTACCCCCCATCTTTCTCCCTTCCGTTTGTAACCCGACAGCAAACTTCGAGCACCTGGGCTCAGGAATAAAGTCACCGACTGACCCAAATTGGATGTAGGGCACGTTGCCTGAACCAGTATAAACCCTATGTCATTGAGTGATAGGCCACCTCCGACCACAACGTATAGCAAAACTACAAATATTTATGTGTTGGTCACTTTCTGCACCGACGCCATCACATATGTTGGAATGACACCACTTGTAGCCCTTGAGTTATCTCATGTAGGATCTTTGACCTTGATACCAATTGGTGGGATACCTCCCCCTATGTCATAGCATGGGTCATCCACTTGATAATCTTGAGCTTGTGTACCACTTGTTGATGAGGGAAGCATTCTTCACTTGATGATCACTTAAGGTTGAGGATCACTTGTGGAATCACCTTCTTGTATGATTGATACCATGTGTAGAAATGTGATACCACGTGTATGAATGATTTGTCAATAGAGCCATTTCTTGAATATTTGCTATCTTCATGAGTACCACTTGTAGGATATCACTTATGAGTTGATCTAGACACCACTTGTGAACTCTTCTTGTTTGAGTCTAGATACCACTTGAAACAATCAAACTAGATATCCATTTACATTGTTGTCTTGTTCTTGTACTCTTGTTACTTATCATGAGCTTCTAAGTTGACTTGAACCAAATTGATTTGCCTAAGCTTCCAAGTCCGGTTTAAACCCTCTCTAAGCTTCTTCACACTCGTTTGGAGGTTATCTTATCGAGGTTGTACTTGTCACTTGTTGGCAATCCAAATTAAATCAAGTACTTGGGTTCACTAGCTCATGAACAAATTCATATACTAACCACTAGATCAACTAATTATTCAAGCAATAGTGGTAGGCTATGAATTTAACACTTTCATTTGTTATGCACGATCCTATGAAGCAGTGGAGAGCACTCGGGTGCAGCGGAATGGCGGTCGGGCGGTCGCAGTGGAGAGCGCCATGGTGGAGCACGTACGGGTGGCACGATCATGATGCAGCACGCCGCAGCGGTGCGAGTGTGGCGGCACGTTCTCAGTGCAGCATGCTGTGGCGTTGCGGGCGTGGCGACGATACGAGAATGAGGACGATAGAATACAGGAAAGTGAGAGCGAAGGTTGTTTTTAGCAATGCGAGATGGTGCGAGTAAGACTGTTGAGCCATTCGGGCGGGCATCATGGCCCACCAACGCAAGCGTCCGGACTAATGGACGCCCTACCCACAACATTTCCGATGTAAAAAAGAGCAAGGTCCATTAAGAGGGGGCGTTGAGGACAAATATTGGTGTGGTATGTTCTCAAATTTGTCATGTGTGATATAGGAGTATGTTCCTTCTATGTCTCCAAGTTCAACTCTTCACACTGCCAATACTAAAAATATCCGCTTGATCATTTCTAAGCGGAGATAGAATGAAAAATACCATAAATAAATACACTTATTATTCACTCTTGATTCAACACACGAGGTCTTGTTACCTCCTCTGAACCATAATAGGCTAGTATTATTACTTGATCACTCAATTGGTTATTCCCTTGAAAGTGGTTTAACTTTTTTTACAGACATTTTTTAGAGGCCAGGATACATTAGGTCGCTTATGTATTACATCAAGTGTACAGCTTAACCGTATACCGCTTTTAGCGATGCCTTATGTTACAACATCTCTTCTGCTATCACCACCTTTTATCATAACTTCTACTCGTTGCATACTCATTCCACCCGATGGTTCCATCACCAGAATTTTAGGCTTAATAGCATGGAGAAGCATATCGGCATGAGTCCGTCGAGTACAAAACAATTGGAAGTTCGATCATCTTCACACAATGGTTTTACATTTAGTGAATTTCTTTGAAATGGACTTGAATACTACTAAATACTTTGGTAGCTTACCATTTAGAGCCTCTTGAATCCTAGAACAATCTTCTGTGAAAATTGGATTCATGTGAATATTTTGCAGATTTAACATAACGTTCAAGCTCTTGCAAATGAGTTAACGGGTGTTTGAGGTAGACATATCTAACTTATGGTATACCATGAAATAGGGGGGTTGAGGATCCCTCCTCTGGAGGAATGATGGTTAGAGGGTCAGATATCAAATATGAGAAGTGAGTAGTGGCCACTATTGCCAAGTTAGATTAAGTTGTATTTCTAAGCGAATTCTACCTTTTGCTTGGCAACATAGTGCAACTAAAGGGAACTGAAGAAGCTCCATGAAAAACCTACATGGAAAGCAATTTGTGTGTTACAAAAGAGTGAACATTTGAAATGGATTCCTCAAAAGCATGTTTATCGAATTGCTCCCGCCCTGTAATTCTTTGGTTTTTCTTTTCCCCCTGCTTTGGAATCACCGAAAATCTAAGTGCTTCGTGCAACACTTGCCTTTTAGGAATATCTCTAGAAGTATTAAAATCAATGAAAGTCGCCAATAAGCCCTTTTTGTTAACAAACACGTCACCTATACTATTGAAAAAACAATTAGTAAAAGTGCAAATTACGCATGCTGAGTTGGAGGAAGATTTATGCCCATAAAAAACCAACTGAATTGCGCTCAAAAGTCTAAGCGAATGTTGTCTTTATTGTCATATTGTAACACAAACCTTGCGCCATAGTTTGATTAAGACGTATTCCATCTAGTCTATTTTATAAGATGTAGTCTAACATAACATGGTTTTGTAAATTACAATTTGACTATTCATTTGTTTTATATCATGTTCTTTTATGGTTATAAGCTTACTATGATCATTTGATAGTATATTTCGTTACAAATATAACGATATCAAATTTGTATGATAATAGCTAAAATTTATTGACTAGATTACAAATTTTGAATCTTGATATACTTATAAACTGGAGCAGGGTAAAAACTTTTAAGACCTGTGCCGATTAGCCTGGGCAAACCTGACATGAGTTTTTTTTTCAAGCCGTAAGACCGGAGCGAAATTTGTTTATGTGATTGTCTGGACCCTCGTGGGCTCGTCGTCCTCTGGACGACTTTTCCCCGTTTCCCTTCCACAACCCCAAGTCCCCAACCCACCGCGGCGCTGCGGAATCCACCTGCAACTGCAAGCCCACCAAATCGAGCCGAGCCCCGACGCCACCAAATCGGTCGGCCTCGGAGATCCAGCAGGGTCTGGAAGAATCGGGGGAGACACCGTCAGAAGAGGAGGACCAGCAGCAGGCAGGCGGTGGTGGCGAAGTCGTCGGCGCCGGCGGCGGCTGCCGGGGTATCTGCGATGATAACCCGGTCGAAGCTGGTGGAGCAGCTGCGCGACTACCAGATCCGATCCCAGCACAAGTAAATCCCCCGCTCGCATCCATTCCCCTGAAACCCCGACTGGGAAACTCTGCCTAGTCCGTGCTAATGGGGTAGTCGCAGTGTGCTCAGATCTCGCGGGCCTGGACGCTCGTGGTGCTAGATTTGGTCTCGTGGTCTGTGGGTAGGTTTTGTGTCGGAACTCCAGTGGGCCGAGTTGCATTAGTTGTAGGTAATGGCGGTATTGCGATTGAATTCTGTTTCGCTTCGCGATGCATTGTTAGCTCGCAGTGTAGATAATCCAATATATGGTTGTCGAAGGCACTTGGTGGCTATTGACCATTCTTAGAGCAGTGTTTGTGCAAGTGATTATTTTGTAGATCTTGCTGTGTTCTCTATCCAGATTTGTGATGTTAACCTCGGGGGACTATTGGCACTTGACATGTCCATACACTCCATACTCAAACACGGAATTGTCAATTCCACCTTCTGGCACTTGATACATAATCAGTGACCAGCTCTTTACAAATGAATAGGGGTACGCAGATTCAAACTGTGCTGGATTTTGCATTGCATCTCATAATTTTGCCTGAATGTAGCACTGCGGCACTAGTGGGTTGTTTTATTCCTGGTTGATAAATTGTCTTGACTTACTATTTGCCACTGCATTTTTAACCACATCACTCTAAAGAGCTTATTGTCTCTTCCCTAAGTTCTACAACATGCACTTTCTTGATGATCCTGGAGTCGCAGTGCTAAACCTTGCTAGCATACCACTTCATGTTTCATGTCAGTTTGGAAGCTGATGGTTCTCTTAACATATCATGCAATACTGATAGAAGGAAAACTATTTCCTCTCTCTGTTAGCTGTTACTCGGCAGATTGCACATTTACACCTGCTTCTTCAATGACCTTAACATGAATCTGCTCTCTACATTTTGCAGGCGCGATGTTATCGGAGCTATATCATGGGGCTTGCTGTGTTGTTTTCTGATAATATCTTCATACATGACGCTATACTTCAGGCACTTCTGGCTTAGTGCTATCATTATCTCACTCGGTATTCTTCTCCCTGCCGGCCTGTATATTTTGAGGCAAAGAAAGCTGGCTAAGAAACGAGAGAGAAGACTGTTGTTGCCTCTCTCTATGTAAGGTTGTTGGTAGGCTTCTTGTTTTTGCGCCTATTCTTGTCTTGATAGAATCCGCATTCTTGGCTTGCGGTTTGTCTAGCACACATCCAACATTTTATACGTCTCTGGCCCCTAATACAGATCCTTATTCTTCAGTGTTCTCCAAAGTTCTACAAGAGAAATGATAGTTTTGCGAGTAGACACCAGTTGTGTTGTCAGCTACAAATTTCAGTTTTTTTTATTTGTTTGGTCGATGCCTTCAGCCCGAAGAAACAACTCAACATGTCATGATACGTTGGGTGTTGCCATCCCTGTGTATGCAGATACTGTTTCGCACTTCTGATGGATTTTGTTAGCTGCATTCCATCTCCTAGCTCATTTGCTAAGGCCTTGCTTAGCTACTCCTTTGAAAGTTTACACTCTATCCATAAAATGTCTTGATACATGTATGGAGTATTAAATATAGACTAAAAAAATAACTAATTGCACAGATTGCGATTACTTTGTGAGACATAATCTTTTAAGCCTAAGTAGTCCATGATTTGGCAACGTTATACTACAGTAACACATGTGCTAAAGATGGATTAATTAGGCTTAATAAATTCGTCTCGCAGTTTATTGACAGGATTCTGTAATTTATTTTTTTATTAGTATCTGAACACCTATGTAACACCTCAAAACTTTACACCTTAGGGCCATGTTCGCTTCTCTTATAAGCTATACTTTTCAGCTTGTTTTTTTAGCCGGAACAGTGTTTTTTTCTCACAATAAATCAGTCCAAATAACGTTTCGGCTTGTTTTTTTTAGCCGGAACAGTGTTTTTTTCTCACAATAAATCAGTCGAAATAACGTTTCGGCTTGTTTTTCAGTGAAGCGAAGGGGGCCTAGGTTTAAACAAGGCCTAAGTGAGATTATGGTTAAAATGAGGACACTTGATGATTTTCGTTTCTTGTGCCCAGTTGATGTTTGTTTCTGACAAAGTTGTATATTTATTGGTTTGTATTGTGTTATGGAAAAAATGTATATTATTGGCTGACTCCAGCTTGGTACTGAATAAATTCACGTTATTGCCGCTCCAACGTGTACTAGCACAGAGTAATATTGTTTCCAATGCAAATAGTTACCGCATACACCGTCCTGTTCGCGTGCCTTTAAACCCGGCTTGATCCGCTTCTTTTTTCATCCGGAACAATGTTTTTCTCTCATAAATTCCTACAGCATTTCTCCAAATCATCCAAATTTTTCCAAGCGATCAGCAGGATGGTTCTTCTGTGCTGTATCTTCCTTGTACCAGCTATAGGAAAACTTAAAAAAAGGGAAGCCCCAGTGCACGTAGCTCCTGCTTGCGTAGGGTCAGAGGAAGAGTCCGATCACTTGGGTCTTTTTGGAACCTGGGAATACGAAGGCATTTCTCTGCATTTCTGCAGGACGCTGTTTCTAGGGCTTGAACCCGTGACCTTATGGTCACAGGGCAGCAGCTATTGGAAAACAACGGCCCTTTTTGGAACCTGGGAATACGAAGGCAAATCCACAATGGTCTGGAAAAATGAATATCGCCATGGACTTGTGTAACACCTCGGGTGTTTAAAATACTAAAACCTGACATATCATCATATGCATTGCAAAGCATTTGGCATTTGGTGAAAACTTTGAGATGCATACACTAAAACGAATTTATATTCATGTGGTATGTGTTGAATTGTATTGTTTGACTTAAATTTAAAGTTTGTTTGGATTTTTGAATTTTTCGAGAAAACCCCGATTTTCAGCATTTAAATCCTACCCTGAAAATCCATTTCAAAATCTAAGCATATTTTGGGGTTGATCCCAAAAGCAAAAGTGTAGAGCTTGGCAAGTTAAGCAAAGTTTATTTTTGGAGTTTTTCAAGTTGTTTAGAAAAAGTTTGAGTAATTCAAAAAGGCGTAATTCGTTAAATATCCCCTATTTGAATTTAAAAGATCATTTCAAAATCTAGACCGAATTAGAAGATGGTTATAAAAGCAAAGTTGTAGAACTTTTGATTTTGAACAACTTTTGTTTTTGGAGATTTTTGAGTTGTTATGAAAATTTGAGAGTAATTTGTGAATTTTGGCGAATGGCAATTCTGTAATTTGGATGAACAGTGTCCACCGCCGAAGCTACATGGCCGGCGATCTTCGGTTTGCTTCCAGGCGCGGTCGTGGCCGTCTTTGGCGTCGCGCTGGCGCGGTGAAGGCCACAGCGCAGCTTCCTTGAGCTTCTGAGCCGTGTTATTTGAACCGAGGCGCCGTCGTCGTCGTTTTTTTCTTCTTCCTCTGTTTTTCCCGTCGCCACCGCCGCAGCTCCGTCGAGCTCTCGCCGTCGACTTAGCGCCGTTGCCGTCTCGGTAAAGCGTGCTCCAGCTCCGCCGTATCCTTGCGCATCCAGCCAACCCACCAATTCAGCTAGTCTAAGTCAGGAACTCGAGTTGCATCGTCTTCTTCCTCGCGGCCGGCAACTCCTCCGCCGAGCGCGATTCACCGCGGCCAGAGCTCCACGGTGCATCTTCGTCCCTGGTTTTGGCTGATTCTGTTTCGTCTCGATACTGTGGTGCTTACTCCATAGTTGGTTGTTCATTTTGACCACTGCAGTCGCCGGTACACCATCGCCGACGACGTTTTGCTCCGCCGTGATCACCGTGATCGTCGTCACGCCTCTCCGTTGCTTCTCCGACCTCGCTCCTTGCTTCAACGTGTTCGGGGTGAGCTGCTGGTGCTTCCTGAGCCATCCGTTTAAGCTTTACAGGTCTCCCATCGCCGGCATAGTGCAGCAGCGCCGTTGTGGCCGCCATGGTCGACGTAGTGCTCGGTTCAGTCCGTAATTGGTCGCGTTAGTGCCATAAATCGATGCGCCTAGACTTGGTGATCATTTTGGTACGTTGGTCGTCACCGGTGATCTCACCGTCGGCGAGAAATCGCCGGTCAGAGCCGTCGCTGCCATGGTCAACGTCGGAGGTTGAAGATGACATGTGGGACCCGGGTGTCAGTGACTCAGCGTTCTAAGTGGATTTTCTATTTTTCAGAATTAAATGAATAGTGCTGTAATTTGTTATTTTTGTGTAGAATTATTTAGAGCTCCAAAAATTATGACAATTTTTGTGTGAATTCTCTATGATGTATATTATATAACAAAAATTTGAAATATTGATTTCCAGTATTTTTGGGGTATGATAAAAATTGCTCAATTAATTAATAAATGACTTTCCATGATTTTTCTAGGCTTATTTACTTGTCCAAAAAATTATGAAATTTGTTTTGCCACTTAGTTATCATGTAATGAACATTTACTAAAATTTTGAGCTCAATTAGAATAAGTTGATTTATTTCATAATTTTAATTAAATAATTAATTCATAAAAGCAAATGTTAACCTTTAGTGATTTAGGTTTTGTTTGTAATTTTGGATTGAGTGATGACCTTGGCTCATTAGTTGATAATGATCCTTGGCAATTGATGTATGTGTTACGAAAAAGATTTAGTCTGTTTGACTTGCAACTATACCGCGAAGGAAAGTTGTATTCAAATTCTTAATTTTTGTATCCATCATCGAGCATCATGTTTCGTAATTCCGCATCATGTTAAACATGGCATTGTTATTACGTGTAGTGAACGAAGGTGAACACGCGGTAGTTAATCAAGTTGTTGAGGAGGTTAATCCGTCTATTGAGGTCGGGTCGAATACTTGTGAAACGACGCAGGAGCCGGACTTTTCCGTCAACGAAGGCAAGCCCCGGATGCATACAACCCTACCTTGTGTTTTACAAATTAATTTTGCTTTTGCTTTCCGTTACTGCATTAAGTGATTAGGAGTTAAGTAAGAGCCTAATTGGTGCATTACCATCCTTGTTATTCCATATTTACCATATTACCAGTTTTTAAACTCGTATATGCCTAGTTTTGCTTAGCTATGCGTAGAACGATGAAAGTCAGGTGATTACCTGCCACCTGCAAGTTTTAAATGGAACATTGGTTAATATTGTTAGCATGTGATATGGGAATGTGGAGTAATAAATCTAGACCGGGCGGACTCGGTGTGTGTGAGCCACAAGACATGGAGGTCTTGTGAGCGGGTTCTTTCCGCCTGTGTCGATTAAGGCACGTCCGTTGTTGAATTGCATGAGGTGAGAATTTGTAGTACTAACCACATACTCCGGTAAGCCTGAACTTGGCAATTCTATTACGAGAATGGCTACTCGCGCACTGGGAGTGGAGAGATGGCGGGAATAGCGTGTACCCACGTGGCCATGGGCTGGAATGGTGGAGTACTGTGTTCTCGGGTGGCGCGGACCCGTTCTTATTTTAGAGGATCCGAGGGTAGGTTGATATATGTGAGTCGGGGACCTGCATATGTCGTGTGGTCTGGAATCCCCAGCTGGGTTTTTAATCGGTTCGAATCGTCGTTGCTCCTCGGTTATGGAGACTCAACTCACTGTTCATCATCGTAGTATTAATAACTAGAACTTGAGAATGGTTGATGAAGGTGTTGGATATGAAGTTTCATGATCTCATTACGGATCGTGTCATCTTTGTATATGATTTTATGAAGTTTAAATTGTTGAAATAAAGAACTTTGTTAAAAGAGCTTTTACGTGAAATAACTTCGATTATTGCTAAAACCATACCTTGAATCCCTGAACCTGCATTCCTGAGTTCTATCAGTTTTATTTCGGTTAAGTCTTGTTGAGTACTTTTGTACTCAGGGTTCGTTGACCCTTGTTGCAGGTGAGCCTCATGAGCAGATCTGTTTTGGATCGTGCTGCATGACAGTTGTACCTTGTGATGACGATGAGAAGTAAATGTGTGATCCTTGGGCAGGATGTTTATTTTGTGTGATATGTTATATTAATTATGCCACTCCACTACTACTAAGGTTTGTAATAATTATCAAACTTAGTTTGTAAGGTTTGAAACAAATGGTTTGTAAACTATGTTATCGTAAGACTTCCGCTGTTTTTACTCTGATGCATATATTTGAATAAATGTTGTAATACTGCAATGACTCTATAACGTGATCCTGCTCGGAAATCGTGGATGATTCGGGGTTCCCCGAGGACACCCGACAGTCTTTTTAAGTTAATGGAAACATATGCATAAATGTCAAAGGTCGTCGGACAGTGACAGGTGCATGTGGGCCCTATAACTTAGGAGGTTCTGCCACAACTTGGTGGTCCTACGATCACATACGGTTTGGTCAGATAAACAAAAAAATATGGCTTTGATTAACGTTTTCAGGGCAATAGCAATACGGTATGGGGATTGTTTGTTTGAAAAATGATCTTATGTCAGATGAGACATTGCTTCATAAGTCTATCCCTTCCTTAAACTTGTGGGGAATGACTGACTGTGATAGTGATATATTATCTCTTCTTATTCCACAAATTAAACAAAAACAAAGTGAGGAATTAAAAGATGATGGGCTACTCCATTTTTCAAACCAAACGGTCCCTAACTTGAACTACATTTCTTAACCAAACATCCTATAAACTCCAACATCATAATCCAGGTTTCGGAAATTGCTAGGAATCAGGCACCATCGCACCAAGGTCTCCTCTATTGCTGGGCCTGTCAACGCAAGCAGAGGTAGACTAAGAAAAAAAATGAATCCCCTTAAACTTCCTTGCACACGGGCCCACATGTAAATGATTCATTGTTCCTTCATTTTGATTCTCACATGGTTCTTTTCCTCTTACTCTGATTCATTGTTCCTTCATTTTAATCCTCTGAAAGCATCTAGGCCCCTAGTTGGGTTTCGGTGATTAATGACAATACGAGATTACTGTGACTAACGTGTGTTTTGCAGATGCAATTAAGTTAGGTCATGGTAATGACAATTGATTGGGCAATCATGGTGGTCATGCCCCTACGATGGAAATCGTTTCGATTTTCAAAGGATGGACGACAAGGTTAAGGATGTACTAGTTCTAAGTGTCATTTGGTGTTGAAGAGACACTTAGAGTAGTTTAGGACTTTGTTTTTCCTTTGGCCGTACTATTAAGGGAGGTATGGACGGGTAGCTTGACCTAAGTGAGTCTAGTAGGTTAGGTGTGGTGCACACTTGTTAAATCTAGCATTAGGTAGCTCCTAAAAAGCCCTTAGATCAATTGGAGCAAACTTCATTCATATATGATTGCGAGTTGGAAGTGAATGGAGGGTCAAATGTTGACCGGACGCTGGTTTCGGTGTGATAGGACGCTGGCGCAGAGTTCGATCAGTTCATTTGATCAAGGTGAAGTCGTCTGGATGCGACCGGATGCTGAGTGAAATGTGACCGGACGCTGGGTGCCAGAGTCCGGTCAACTCCAGTAAGGTTCCAGAGAGAGAATCCTGATCGAACGCGTCCGGTCAGTGTTGACCGGACGCTGGTCAGGTTCCGGCTACTGACCGGACGCTGAGCAGCAAAGTGACCGGACGCTGGGTTCTAGAGTCCGATCAACATCAGTAAGGTTCTAGAGGGCAGTTTTGTGACCGGACACTGGTCAGTGTCCGGTCACAACTTAACTGCTCGGTGGCGGAGAGAACTGACCGAAGCGTCCGGTCACCTTGATCGGAGCGTCTGGTCACCCCGTAGTGGCACATAACGGTTCGTTTTGAATGAGGGGTTATAAATACTTTCTCTATTCACTCAAGGGATCACTTTTACTCATTCCAATAGCTGAGAAACACCCTTGAGAGTGCCAAGAAGATCAAGATCCTAGTGAGGCGATTGAGATTTGAGAATCCAAGAGAGAGGCCTCATTAGTGAAAGCAAGAGTAGCAAAGTGTGCATCCACCCTTCTCATTAGGCTTGTTGTGGTCAAGTGAGAGTTCATACTTGTTACTCTTGGTGATCGCCATCACCTAGATGGCTTGGTGCTGATTGGGAGCTTGGTGATCATCCGACGGAGCTTGTGGATGACCCAACTCAAGTTGTGAGCGGTTGTGGGTGATTCACCACGACGGAGAGTCGAATAATCAACCTGTAGAGAGCACTTTATCCTTGCACGGATCAAGGGGGAGCTACACCATTGCGTAGGTGCTCCAATGAGAACTAGTGGGAAGTGGTGACTCTTCGATAACTCGGCAAAACATCATCGTATTCCTCCTTCTCTCTTTACTTTAAGCATTTACTTTGAGCAATTCAATTCTTATCTTTACATTCATAGAATTGTCATGCTAGAGTAGGATTGGAATATAAGTTGCTAAACTTTTATGCGGTAGAACAATAGAAACACTTTCTAGGCACAAGGGGTGAAGTGGGCTAAACGTAGGGTTTAATTATTGCAAAGAATTTTAGAATTAACCCAATTCACCCCCCTCTTGGGCATCTTGATCCTTTCAATTGGTATCAGAGCCTCGTGCTCACGTATTTAGGCTTAACCACCTAGAGAAAGATGTCTCACGAGGATGGACCTCCTCCTATCTTTGAGGGAGATGATTTTCCTTATTAGAAAATCCACATGGAGGCATATTTAGAAGTTCTAGATGTTGGAATACTTAGAGCCGCCTCACAAGGATTCTCAAAACCTCGGGATCCCACGCACCTTCAAGGCGATGAAGTAAACTATGAGAAATGGAATGCAAAGGCTTGAAACTCCATCTTTAGAGACCTTTGCAAAGATATGTTAAACAGGGTGAGGAACCACAAGGATGCCCATGTACTATGGTCGGACATTTGTGCGCTCCATGAGGGAACCAAGAGCGAGCGTGAGGAACGCTATCATCTCGTTATGAAAAAGCTTAATTCTTTTGAGATGCTTCCTAAAGAGAGTGCTAATGAAATGTACTCACGCTTGAATGTTCTTGTAGAGGACGTCAATGGGCTTGGACTTTCTCAAATGCAACCATCCGATGTTGTGAGAAAATTTTTGAGTGTCCTCCCCATTGACAAATATGGGTATATTGTGACCGTGCTTCATCAAGGTGATCTTTCCACCGCTACACCAACTCAAATCTTAGGAAAGATCAATGCTCATGAGATGTACATGCACATCACACCATAAGATGGCTCATCCTCTACCAAGAAGAAAGACAAAGACTTAGCATTCAAGGCTAGCCAAGAGAAGGGCAAAGCAAGAATCAAGGATGAGAGCTCAAGTGATGATGAAGTTAATGATGCAAGTCTTGCTCTCATGGTGAGAAGAACCACCAAGATGCAAAAGAAGCTCAACAAGAATGGTGTCAAAGTTTGATGAAAAGAAAAAGAAGTTCTTCACTAGCACTAGAAGGAAGCCAATCTCATAGATGGATTGCTACAATTGTGGAGAACTTGGTCATCTAGCACATCAATGCACAAAGCCTAAGAAAGACAAGTACAAGAATAAGAACAAGGGTAAGAAAGATGACTCAAGTGATGAAGATGAAAAGAAGAAAAATAAGCCATACAAGAAGAAAGATGGCAAGAAGAAGGACTTCCACAAGAAGAAGAAAAATGGGAAGGCATACATCGTCGGTGATTGGCTCACGGACATTGATTCATCTAGTTGCTCATCCGATGATGATAGTGACAACGAGAAGGTGGCCGCTATTATGATTAATTCTTCATCATCTTCACCGATACCACCGCCATCATCCTCTACACACCTATGCCTTATGGCCAAGGGTGAACGAAAGGTATCAAATGATGATGATAGTAGTGGTGATGATCATGCTAACAATGATGATAGTGATAGTGATAGTGATGATGATGAATATGAATCACCTTCATATGATTATCTTGTTAAATTGCTAAATCAATACACTAAGATCATTAGAAAGACTAGAGCTAAGAATGACAAGCTAGAAGCTAAGAATGATTCTCTTTTAGCTAAATGTGATATAGCCGAAAAGGCTAGTGTTGAGCTTAGAGAAGCAAATGAAGCTATGTCATCCAAACTCAAGGAGCTCAAATCTTCTAAGAAAGAGCTTAAAGATAAACATGATAAACTTGAGAGGATGCATAAAGAGCTCATCACTAGCCATAATATGCTAAAAGAAGAATATACAACTCTCAAGATCAATCATGATAATCTTGTTATCGCTCAAGAATTTTTATCTAATGAGCCACATGATGCTACTAACGATGTTGTTAAGATTGATATAGCTACATCATGTGATGATTTAATTGTTGAGGGCATTGAGTAAGGATCTAGTGGCAAAGGCAAGCAAGTGGTTGAAACCGACAACTATGATGAGTATGTCAAGCTCAAGCATGATAATGAAAAGCTCAAGAAAGATCTTGAAGAGCTCAAAACCACCAACACTATAGTGCTAGAAACTCTTGATCATGATGGTGATTTGATTCTTGAGAATGAGAAGCTCAAAGAAGAGAACAAGAAACTCAAGGAAGAGAAAAATAATGATGCACTCAAGGAAGAGAACAAGAACTCAAGTTGAAGAAAGTGCATCTCAAGATTGGATTGAGAAGTTCACAAGAGGCAAGCATCTTCAAAGTGAGCTACTAATGAACACCATCATAAAGATGGATAAAAGTGGCATTGTGTATTTGGCAAACTAGGAGAAGAAGGCTCAAGCTCAATAACAACAACACAAGTCAAAGCCAAAGCCAAAGAGGTGTTTTGAGTGTGAACAAGAAGGCCACTTTGCCCATGAGTGTCAAACTCCACCACCACAACCCTTGCCCAAGCATGCTAGACCCTTTGCTTTCAATGCTCATTACATGCTTAGAAAGGACTCTAGTAGAAAGATGAAAGTTACGTTCTTAGGACCTCCCAATAAGAATAGGGCTAAGAAAATTTGGGTAGCAAAGTCACTTGTTGAGAAAGTCAAGGGCCCTCAACAAGTTTGGGTTCCTAAAGCTTGATCTCTTGTGTGTAGGTGAACTACGAGACCGATGGAAGTCATTGGGTAATTGATAGTGGTCGCACACAACATATGACCGGTGATCCTCGTATGTTCACCTCACTAGATGAAGAAGTAGATGGACAAGAAAGAATCACATTTGGAGATAATTCAAAGGGCAAAGTTAAAGGATTGGGCAAAGTGGCAATATCAAATGATCATTCAATCTCAAATGTGCTATATATTGCTTCATTGAGTTTCAACTTGCTATCCATTAGACAATTGTGTGATCTTGGCTTTCAATGCCTATTTACCGAGAAGGAAGTGGTTGTATCCAAGAAAGATGATGATCAAGTGATATTATCAAGTGATATTCAAGGGATTTAGATACAAAAACCCATATTTAGTGGACTTCACCTCCGAAGGTGCTAATTTGAAGACATATCTATTCACCAAAACAACACTTGGGTGACTATGGCATAGAAGACTTGCTCATGTTGGGATGAGCTCACTCAAGAAGCTAATGAAGAATGATTTGGTGAGAGGGTTAAAGGATGTGAAGTTTGAGAAGGACAAGCTTTATAGTGCATGTCAAGCCGGCAAACAAGTAGCAAACACTCATCCTATAAAAGCTTTCATGTCAACAACAAGAGTGCTAGAGCTCCTTCATATGGATTTATTTGGACCAACAACATACAAGAGTTTGGGAGGAAATCTTTATTGTCTTGTGATTGTTGATGACTACTCTAGATACATATGGGTATTCTTCCTTCATGACAAATCCAAAGTTGCATCATGCTTCAAGAAGTTTGCTAAGAGAGCACAAAATGAGTTTGAAGTGAAGCTCAAGAAGATTAGAAGCAATAATGGGAAAGAATTTGACAACACAAATATTAAAGCCTATTGTGATGAAGTTGGAATCAAGCATGAGATCTCTGGAACATATACTCCTCAACAAAATGGTGTAGTTGAGAGAAAGAACCAAACATTAATCACACTAGCAAGAACAATGCTTGATGAATACAACACACCCGAAGCTCTATGGGCGGAAGCTATCAACACCGCTTGCTATGCATCAAACCGCCTATTCCTTGAAAAGTTTCTTGGCAAGACACCTTATGAGTTGCTCAATAGGAAGAAACCGGATGTCTCTTTCTTTAGGGTGTTTGGTTGCAAATGCTACATCTACAAGAAGTGGCAACACCTAGGGATGTTTCAAAGACGTTGCGATCTTGGTTTTCTTGTTGGTTACTCATCAAAGTCCAAAGCATATAGAGTATTTAATCATGCCATCGGCTTGGTTGAAGAAACATATGATGTGGAATTTGATAAATCTAACGGCTCCCAAGGAGCACATGAGAATCTTGATGATGTAGGTGATGAATCATTAAGGGAGGCCATGAAGAATATTCCGGTTGGAGACATCAAGCCTAATGATGATGAAGATGATGTACAAGTGATCAATCCACCTTCTTCATCAAATGTGCCACAAGATAGTGATAAATATGGGAGAGTAGAAAATGAAGATACTCATGTCTCCCATGAGCAAATAGTGACACAAGCATAAGATGTTGATGCTCCACAACCTCCCCCTCAAGTGGTTGATAGAAGAAACTCACCTCTACTACAAGCTCATCCACAAGATCTCATCATAGGGAGTCCATCAAAGGGTGTATTGACTCGATCTAAAAAAACTTGCTTTATTTATTGAACATCACTCTTTTGTCTCTTGTTTTGAGCCTACCAAGGTAGAAGAAGCTCTTCAAGATCTGGATTAGATAAATGCCATGCATGAAGAGTTGAACAACTTCACCCGCAATGAATTTGGACTCTTGAAGAGCGACCACAAGGTGCAAGAGTCATTGGAACAAAGTGGGTGTTCCGCAACAAGCAAAATGATCAAGGCATTGTTGTGAGGAACAAGGCAAGACTAGCTGCAAAGGGGTTCTCTCAAGTTGAAGGGTTGGATTTTGGAGAGACCTTTGCACCAGTTGCAAGACTAGAAGCCATTCGTATCCTCCTTGCATATGCATCACATCATGAAATGAAACTATATCAAATAGATGTGAAAAGTGCTTTTTAAATGGCTTTATTAATGAACTAGTCTATGTTGATCAACCTCCTAGGTTTGAAGACCCTAGATATCCTAATCATGTTTATAGGTTGTCTAAGGTGCTATATGGGCTTAAGCAAGTCCCAAGAGCTTGGTATGAGCGTCTTTGGAATTTCCTCATTGAGAAGGGCTTCACTATTGGGAAGGTCGACATCACACTATTCACCAAGAAGCTTGATGGATATATCTTCATTTGTCATGTATATGTTGATGATATCATCTTTGGATCATCAAATGAAGATTCTTGCAAAGAGTTTGGTGAATTGATGTCGAAGGAGTTCGAGATGTCAATGATTGGAGAGCTTACATTCTTTCTTGGTTTTCAAGTCAAGTAAATGAGAGAAGGGATTTTCATCTCTCAAGAGAAATATACTAATGATCTTCTCAAGAGATTCAAAATAGATGAATGTAAGCCAATTAAGACACCAATGCCAACTAATAGACATCTCGACCTAGATGAGGGAGGTAACATGGTTGATCAAACTCTCTACCGCTCTATGATTGGTAGCTTGTTATATTTAACCGCATCTAAGCCCGACATCATGTTTAGTGTGTGTATGTGTGCTAGATTTTAAGCTAATCCTAAGGAAGCTCACTTGATTGCCGTTAAAAGAATCCTTAGGTATTTTAAGCACACACCAAGCATTGGCCTTTGGTATCCCAAAGGAGCTATATTTGAATTAGTTGGCTATTCTGATTCTGATTATGCTGGTTGCAAAGTTGATAGAAAAAGCACATCCAGAGGGTACCATTTGCTTGGTAGATCACTTGTGTCTTGGTCCTCCAAGAAGCAAAATAGTGTGGCTTTGTCCATCGCCGAAGCGGAATACATTGCCGTAGATGCTTGTTGTGCACAAATACTTTACATGAAGCAAACTTTGCTAGACTATGGTGTCGTTCTAGAAAAAGTACCTCTTTTGTGTGACAATGAGAGTGAGGTAAAACTTGCTAATAATCCGGTTCAACACTCTCGCACCAAGCACATAGATATCCACCATCACTTTCTTAGAGATCATGTTGCTAAGAATAATATTTCATTAGAAGGTGTAAGGACCAAGGATCAATTGGCTGATATCTTCACTAAACCGCTAGATGAGGCAACTTTTGTCGGTTGAGGAATGAGCTTAATGTGCTTGATTTTAGCAACTTCGCTAGAAAATGAGCTTGGTTGTCCCTTGCATTGCATTGTAATATACAACATGTTTACTTTATGGTAATGCACTTAGGGCTTGTCTAACATGGTTAAGATAACCGTCGGAAAGCATGTGAAGAAGCTTAACCTTGGATCAAACTTGACAAGCAACTAGAATCACTTTCAAGTATTGTATTGCATTGCATATGCATGAATGTTGTTTTGTCGTTTCTCTTCAATCACATTTTTTATTGCCTATTTTCTTAAAAAGAATTATAGCCTAAGGCAGAATATTTTGAAAATTTTGAGGGTTTGAGAGAGGTCACTCACATCAATCCCAATTGGTGTTTATTTGGGTCTTTTTGAAGTTAGGACTTGATTGGGAACAGGCAGCATGAAGGAACATTGAAGATCTGCTGAAAAAGAGTGACCAGACACTGGACTGGACTCTACCTCCTGCGTCCAGTCAGTTCACAGGTGGTAAACTGGTGCTGCGAAGGAGTGACCGGACGCTAGAACATTGTTCTCTCTACGTCCGATCAGAAGGTGATCCTGCATCCGGTCAAGCAAAGAAGACAAAGATAGGATCGTCCGGACTCTGGCTACGTCCGGTTAGTTGGGATCAGATGTGTCCGGTCATGACTCCAGGGGATTTGGACCTCTCTGGAGTCGACCGGACTCTGGGTGGCAGCGTCCAGTCGTTGCCATCGGAGCATCTGGTCAATAGATATCGTGTGGGATTCCAACTCTTATCTCGTTTCCTTTTCTAAACTGTCGGGGCCACCATATAACCGTACCACGATCTGACCTAATCCCCACCATCGCCCGCACCTGCACCGACATCGCTGTCTCCCTAGCTGTCGTGTAGAGCCCTAGCCGCTGTCCGCAGCATCGCCCTAGCCGCACTGCACCTCCCCGCACCCATGCCACCGCACGTCCCGAGCATCACCGCTATCCCACAGCGCTCCTGAGCCACGCAGCAGAGCTTCACTACGCCCACGCAATGCCCACGCCACTCCCGAGCACCACCACACCCTTGCTTTGCTCCACGCCGCTGTAGCAGCACCGCCTATGTCCTAGCACCTCTACCACCGTGCCATTGCTCCTTGCCATGCCCTAATCCACTGCCCTACATCTTCTCGGCTGTCGCAACACATCACCAAAACCCTAACCGTTGCCGATCCGGTGGTTCCCCGATTCGTTCCTCTTCTCATCTATTCACCGGTTCATCAGGTAGCAAGCCCTCGATTCTAATTTCGTACCTATTGCTTGCTTCTTAGGGTTTTGTATCTCTAGATGCATATTGAAATTATTCATATATCCAATCTATTCTGACATGTAGTGAGTTGGTATTCTTGAGGTCACTTTGGCAGTTGTCAGTTAACTTGGGGCCAAGATCACGAGTATGGATCAAGGCCAAGCCTCGGAAGTGTCAGTGATAGTTGTTTCTTGTCCAAGGCAATAGATCATTCTAGATGGCTCGTGTCAAGAACACCGGAGGTGGTCCAGGTGATGAGGATCCGAGGCCTTCGCCTCGCTTGCCTACTGATGTGAAAGGCAAGGCGACAAAGAAGATCACGTCGAAGAAGCGGAAGTTTGTAGATGCTGATACAGCGAGAGCAGCCATAGTTGCAGCCACCGCTGAGCGTGTAGAGAGAGGAGGGGCTAGGTGTGGAGTCTAGATTGTAGATTAGCTTTCACTAGCATAGAGGGTAGCTATTGAGCAGGTTGAGCATCGTTATGGTAGTCCATCTGGGACTATCATGCTTGAGGGACGCCGTGTTGCTTTGGAGGAGACTCAGCCTCAAGGGGAGCCACAACAGTAGACAGAGCAGGCTCAGGAGGGAGAGCGGGCAGAGGAGATAGAGCAGGCACCATAGCTTCGCCGCTCTAGTCATACTCGTACCCAGGTGACATCGAGGGCAGAGACACAACGGAGGGGTTCTCGTCCGCCTCCCAGACCACAGGGTCCGCCTCTAGTGACTCGTCTGGATTTGAGGGTCGCCACGGCCAAGCAGGTGCAACAGCTTAGATTTGTGTAGTTCGAGGAGTGGTTCCTACCTAGGAGGGATGAGCGTGCTTCTGATGGGTTCTATACACCACTACAGGAAGATTTTTATAATGCATATCTTAACAGTGGGGTTGCATTCAGGTCTCAGAGGGTCTGTTCTATTGAGGCCATTGTAGCAGCTACAGGAGAGTAGATACGTCCTCACCTTTCTTACCTACCAGGGCTAACAGATCTACTTGGACGGACAAGCAGATATGTTCCATCATGGGTTTGAGAGTTCTATGCTACACTTTAGATTGACCCAGCTCACAAGTTCATTCACTTTGCATTCAGAGGCCGAGACTGTAGGCTGATGAGCTTTAGGGTCAGGGAGATACTCAGGCTATAGGATTCAGCCATCCGCATTCACGAGGTTTGCTATGGACACACAGAGCCTCCTAGACACCCTCATGGTGGTCTTGATGTGCCTCCTATAGATCTGGTTCGCCCTTGCTTCATAGAGCCATTCGGCGAGGGGTCGAGCAGGACACCCAGGGATCTTACTCCTACAACTAGATTGCTAGATGCTATCATAAGGAGGACCCTACTTCCAAGGATGGGATATCGTGAGGGATTGACTCATATTCAGTTGTGGCTGCTGAACGCCCTGATGTGGCAGACATTCTTTGATGTTTGGGATGTCATGCTTTCTGAGATGGAGGATACCCTTACAGAGGGATTTAGAGGACATAGACAGTTGCCTTATGCACACTGGATTACCTTTCTGATTCATAGGGCAGTTACAGTGAGGCCTCTAGAGATGTTGGTAGAGTATTCTGGTGCTACTATCGAGTTCCCTCCATATAACTTGACCTAAATGCTCCGTCACAGCAGGCTAAGTGCACCTAGCCAGCCGTGCCATCACCTAGAGGTGCCAGAGACTACAACCCAGCAGGATGAGACTATCAGGGGCATTGCAGCGATAGATGAGGAGGAGCTAGATGCTTAGCAGGAGGGTATGGTCGAGAGCGACCCCAGTAATAGTACAGATGATTATTAGGATATCCCTCATATGCCTCCTTGATGACATGGCCATAAGGCTGGTAGCTCTAGTTCAGCTCCACCAACACCACAGACAGACCCCACTCTACTTGCTATCCTTGAGCGGATGAGGCAGGATCAGGCTCGCTAGGCCCAGGAGACCGCAGCTACATTTGCATAGTTTTAGGCCAGACAGGACGAGTTCTAGCGATAGTAGCAGGCTATCTAGCAGCAGCAGCATGCCATGTAGTAGCAGCAGCTTTAGATGCATCAACAGTTACTTGGATTTATGCAGCATGTTGTCTCTACTATTGGAGCTCCACCACCACAACATACACCTTAGCTTAGTCAGCTTGCCACCACTTCACCGACTCTAGTTGTACATCCCAGTGGGCTTTAGAGTCAGGAACAGCCAGCGGCATAGTTTCCTTCGCCTACAGAGCAGGTGTCCCAGTGGTTTGCCTCGCTAGTGCCAGCCCCACAGTTCACACCTCTACAAACGGGCTTCACACTGGCTCAGACTTCTTCGCTGCTTGTGTCAGATACCTCAGTCTCTAGGAGCCTTGGTGTGATATTCAATGAGTTGACAGGGCAGCCTACTACGCCATATCTACATGTCCCTGGTCCTTCCACAGTTGCTCCTATTACTAGGACTACAGAGATGCTCCCTTCTTTAGTTGCATCATCAGAGCCACCTACTACAGTCATACCTGCAGAGTCATAGGCCACACTAGTCCCTGATCCAACCCAGACCGCTTTAGCATCACTTCTAGCCATAGAGGGTTAGACTGCTCAGAGCTTAGGATCAGATGATGATGCTGCCCAGTTCTAGATCGCTCATTGCACCTCAGAGCCCGACTCGTCCGCTGCAGCCCCGCTGACCGACCCTTAGGTTTTGGTGTTTGATGCCAAAGGGGGAGAGGGATTGAGTATGATAGACTTAGGGGGAGCGATACTTTTAGGGGGAGCTTATCTACATTTGGCTTTCTAAGCATGATACATTTTTATGCATTCATGTTTACTATTATGCATTGAACTACATAAGTGTGATCGTAATCATGATATTAATGTGATCATGATATTTATGTGATATGTGACATGTGTGCTCTCTACTTTGAATTATTTATATGTCATGTCACTTGGTTATGCTCATTTTCTTTGCTTTCGCGCTTTACTCCGATGCAAATGAGCTTTATTACTTGTACTCA
Organism: Miscanthus floridulus; assembly: GCF_019320115.1. NCBI lineage: Eukaryota > Viridiplantae > Streptophyta > Magnoliopsida > Poales > Poaceae > Miscanthus > Miscanthus floridulus. The sequence continues at coordinate 13,445,780 of NC_089580.1, forward strand.
TGCTTATTTCATATCTATTGAGTACATCATGTTGGCTTCGGTCATATAAGCTTGCCTAACTCTTTTGTTCTTATTGTCAAAAGCTTATATGAACCAAGCATATTGAAAACCTCATCTCTTTTACATACTCGAGGTTGTATTATCATCAATTACCAAAAAGGGGGAGATTGAAAGCATCTAGGCCCCTAGTTGGGTTTTGATGATCAATGACAATACGAGATTACTATGACTAACATGTGTTTTGTAGATACAATTAAGTTAGGTCATGGTAATGACAATTGATTGGGCAATCATGGTGGTCATGCCCTTATGATGGAAATCATTTCGATTTTCAAAGGATGGACTAGTTCTAAGTGTCGTTTGGTGTTGAAGAGACACTTAGAGTAGTTTAGGACTTTGTTTTTCCTTTGGTCATACTATTAAGGGGGGTATGGATGGGTAGCTTGACCTAGGTGAGTCTAGTGGGTTAGGTGTGGTGCACACTTGTTAAATCTAGCACTAGGTAGCTCCTAAAAAGCCCTTAGATCAATTGGAGCAAACTTCATTCACATATGATTGCGAGTTGAAAGTGAATGGATGGTCAAATATTGATCGGACACTGGTTTCGATGTGACTGGACGCTGGCGCAGAGTCTGGTCAGTTCATTTGATCAAGGTGAAATCGTCTGGATGCGACCAGACACTGAGTGAAATGTGACTGGACGCTGGGTGCCAGAGTCCTGTCAACTCCAGTAAGGTTCCAGAGAGGGAGAATCCTAATCGAACGCATCCGGTCAGTAGTAACCGGACGCTGGTCAGGTTCCGGCTACTGACCGGACACTGAGCAGCAAAGTGACCGAACGCTGGGTTCTAGAGTCCGGTCAACATCAGTAAGGTTCTAGAGGGACAGTTTTTATGACCGGACACGTCCGGTCAGTGCTGACCGGACGTTGGTCAATGTCTAGTTACAACTTAGCTGCCGGTGGCAGGAAGAACTGACCGGAGCATCTGGTCACCTTGACCGGAGCGTCTGGTCACCCCGCAGTGGCACATAACAGTTTGTTTTGAATGAAGGGTTATAAATACTTCATCTATTCACTCAAGGGATCACTTTTGCCCATTCCAACAGCTGAGAAACACCCTTGAGAGTGCCAAGAAGAGCAAGGTCCTAGTGAGGCGATTGAGATTTGAGAATCCAAGAGAGAGGCCTCATTAGTGAAAGCAAGAGTAGCAAAGTGTGCATCCACCCTTCTCATTAGGCTTGTCGTGGTTAAGTGAGAGTTCGTGCTTGTTACTCTTGGTGATTGCCATCACCTAGATGGCTTGGTGGTGATTGGGAGCTTGTGATCATCCGGCAGAGCTTGTGGATGACTCAACTCAAGTTGTGAGCGGTTGTGGGTGAGTCACCGCGACAGAGTGTCGAAGAATCAACCCGTAGAGAGCACTTGATCCTTGCCTGGATCAAGGGGGGGCTACACCCTTGCGCGGGTGCTCCAATGAAGACTAGTGAGGAGTGGCGACTCTCTGATACCTCGGCAAAACATCGCCGCATTCCTCCTTCTCTCTTTACTTTGAGCAATTCAATTCGTGTCTTAGCATTCATAGAATTGCCATGCTAGAGTAGGATTGTAACATAGGTTGCTAAACTTTTGTGCGGTAGAACAATAGAAATACTTTCTAGGCACAAGAGGTGAAGTGGGCTAACCGTAGGGTTTAATTATTGCAAAGAATTTTAGAATTAACCCAATTCACCCCCCCTCTTGGGCATCTTGATCCTTTCATCCTCGATTGGTTCTCTCCTCTTACCATGTCAATATATGTGTGGCTGGTTCTCTCCTCCCTCTTCTCTCTCATGTGGTTGGCAAGGGGACGGCGGCCCACCCACAACTTGGTGTGGTGGTGGTGAAATCCCTATGTTTGGTTTCGATAATTGAGGCAACTAGTGGACTAACCTCTACTCTAAGTGTTGTGGTTGAGATATGTTAGGTCCACACCAAGGTTGAGCAAGGATGTCACTCATGGGAGGAGATGATTGTGACCAAATGTTGATCAAGTTGTTAACTCTTGGAAAAGAAAAAAAAACAAAACAAAATGCATGGGCTCAAGGCAAAGGTACAAGCTAGGGCATTTTTGTTTTGCTGGTCCAGATGCAATAGAGTGCATGATCGGATCTAGGATAAATAGCTATACTATTAAGAGGAGAACTCCATAGTTTAAAACGGTTATCTAAGTGCCACTAGGTGGATCAATTCATTGCATATGCATTAGGCCTTGTAAGGACGTGAAAAAACCCTTTGAAAAATGTTTGTGAAAAAGCTAACTCACTTGCACAAATGTTGGAACACATTTTAAGTGAGCACATTTAAAAAGGGATGAAAATCATGGGCTAGGATGACCACTATGGGCCATCGGACCCAAGAGGAAAGCACCGGACGAGCAGGGCTGGCCAGTCCGGTCAATACTGAAAGGTCCTTGTGTGGTTTTGGTAATTGAGTGACAACCTAGGTGGACTAATTGTGGTTATGTGAGATACATAGGTGATTAGTCTACAGGTACATGTGTGTGAGCAACATATGCCATGAAGGTGAAAATGGCTTAGAGATGTTGCAAAGCTCACACATGTGATGATGAAGGAGCTCATTGCACATGAGACATGACATTGAGTCATGTGATCAAGGTGGAGAAGATCAAGACAAGACTTGGCTTGATGGACCGGTTGCAAGCGTGAAGGGCAAGTCGGAGGCTTTGGAGCGATGGACCGCGTGGCGGTGAAGCTTGAGCAAGACTTGGTGCTGATGGACGAAGGCAATGGTGAAAAGCAAGTGATGTCAAGATCGATGAAACAATATGATCACGTGATGATATGAAGTGGATCATATCATTGTTGATCATGTTGGTGCATGTGTTGCATAAACATTGGAGGAGATGGAATGGAATGCGCAAGGCAAAGGTATAACCTAGGGCATTTCATTTCACCGATCATAGGTGTGTAGAGAAGTTTGTGACCAGGTTTAGGATAGATGGCCGTACTATCAAGACGGGCAAACTTGTTTGCATATCGGTCATCTAGTGCCACTTAAGTGATCTAACTTTGCATTGTCACTAGGATTGAGTGGCGTGGCAAGTTGAGTGGCTAATCCTTTGAAAAATGATTGTAAAAATGCTAACACACATACACATAGTGGTGTACACTTGGTGGTGTTGGCACATTTATAAAGGAGATGAAGTTGGAGTTGATGTGGATCAACTCGGTGAAGGAACGGAGGTGAGAAGGGTTCAAAACTCCACCGGTAGAGTGTCCGCCCGTAGAGTGCGGATAGTCCGACGGTGCCACTGGCGCCCTGTTCCGAAAAGATAGGGTCTCACAGAGTGGACCGAACACTGGTCACGTAGTGACCAAACGCTGGGTTCCAACGTCCGGTCAGTAGTGGCAGTCAGCGGGAAGGCATCGGTCATCGACCGGACGCTGGCGCTGGAAGTAACCGGACACTGACAGGGTGTGTCCGGTCAGGGTGACGTGTGATGACGCAGGTAGAGCAGAGAAGTTGGAAGTGACCGGACGCTGGTGCTACATCTGATCGCGACTGGACGCTGGGGTTGGTGCGTCCGGTCAGTTCAAGCTGCTACATCTGGTCAACAGATGACCGTTGAGATTGGGCAAACTGTGTTTGAAGAAGGGGACATGTGGCATACATCACACGACCGGACGCTGAGGTCCAGCGTCCGGTCGATCGGACCGGAGCGTCCGGTCGTCCCGACTTTTGCCCAGTGAAAGGGTAACGGCTCTATTTGTTCGTGGGGTTATAAATAGAAGCCATGGTCGGCCTTGGGCTACAAGCTGAGCACACTAGAGCCTTGGTGGCTTGTATAGTAGTGCTTGGGAGCCCTCCATCTCACATATACTTGATAGTGATCATTCAATTGTGTGAGAGAGCGATTCTAGTGCGATTGAATCATGAGGTTGCATCGAGTGGCACTAGGTGATCGAGTTGCAAGCCAGTGGTGCTTGTTACTCTTGGAGGTTGCCACCTCCTAGATGGCTTGGTGGTGGTTTCCGTCGAAGCCCGCAAGAAGCTTGTGCGGTGCTCCGGAGAAGAGCTTTGTGAGGGGCATTGTGCTCGCCCTGCGGGAGCCACGAAGAGCAACTCTAGTTGAGCGTGTCATTGAGCTACCCTCACTTTCGGGGTAGGTTCTTGCAGTGCCCGACGTGCGGGCTTGGCGGGTGATGCCAATTAGCTGCCGAACCACCAAGTGAGCGGTCGACACAACGGGGACGTAGCGTGTTGGCAAGCACGTGAACCTCGGGAGAAAAATCATCGTGTCAACCTTGTTCTTCCCATTGGTTTGCATCCTCGTTACACAAGCTTGTAATTACTTTCATATACATTGTGCTTATGTAGTTGCTCTTATAATTAGTTAGCTTGTGTAGCTTACTAGTTACCTTCTTGCTTGTGTAGCATAGAAGTGGCTCCCTTGCGTGGCTAATTAGGTTTGTGTGACCTTGTTAGTCACTTTGCTTAGTTTGTGTAGCTAAGTATTTGCGCTCTCTAATTTGGCATTGGTTGCCTTGTTATTGAGCATTGCTAGTGAGCTTAGTTGGCTTTGTGCTTTTGCTTACTAGCATGTGTAGGAGCTCCCTTGTCGCTTAAAGTACTAGTGGCATAGGTTTGCGTGACCTTGCTCCTAGAATTGGTTAGGTGAGCTCTAGCTAGCCTGGCATCTTTGTTGCTTAATTAGTATCTTTGGAAGGTGCTAGAGAACATAGATAGAGGGGTGTAGTCTTGGCTAAACCGATAGTTCTAATTCCGCACTTATTTCGGTTAGCCGACGCGATTAATTTTAGAAAGGACTATTCACCCCTCTCTAGTCCGCCATCTCGACCCTACAAGTGGTATCGGAGCTAGGTCTCTCATTTGTGGTCTTCACCGACCCAAGAGGATGGCGGCTTATGGGCTAGATGTTGATTGTCCACACATTTTTGATGGCACATACTTTACACGATGGAAAAATTGGATGATATGCAATTTTAAGTTTATTTGCCCTCAAATGTGGTGGATGGTAGATGTAGGCTTTTCTCATGTGTTGGATGAAGATAATCTAACTCAAGCACAAGAGAAATGCCTAGATCTCGACATCCAAGCTACTAACATCATGTATAGATCTTTGCATGATTGTATATTTGGAGAGATCATTGACATGAAGACCGCCCATGAGATTTGGAGTTATCTCAATGAGAAATATGGGATGGTCTTCGATGATGATGATGAGTCCAAGATGGAGGCACATGAGTGTGTTGAGCATAACCACAATTTGGTGATTGTGGAAGATTGCTCCACCTCATGGTCAAGTGATGATGATGATGATCGATCTTCCACAAGTTCACTTGATAAGGTTGATGATGATGCCACAAGTGTTGCAAGTGATGATGCTACCCCATGCACACTTGATGGTGATGATGGTTCATGCTCAAGCCTTGATGAAGATGCTACTACAAGCTCTCCAACCACATCACCACATTGCTTTATGTCACAAGGTGACACCAAGGTAACAAATGATAATGTGGTTGATCATGTTGATTCATATGATGAGCTTGTTAGTAGACTTGCTAGCATGACCATGTCTTTAGAAAATGAGAAAGCTAAAAGATTGAAATTAGAAAATGAAAACTCATTTCTAAAGAACTCTTGTGAAGAACATAAGAAATTTTTTTATGCTTATAAATCTTCACATGATGAGCTAAAATTGAATCATGAGACACTACTTGCATCTCATGATGAATTATTAGAACAACATGCTTCTCTCATTAAAATGTTTACAAAGAAACTTAAAAATAATGAGAGCTCATCACATGGATCAAATGATAAATCACAAATTGTTGCTAACCCTTGTGATGTAGGCAAGAAGCATGTATCCACCTCTTGTGACGATTTATTAGATATGACATGCTCTTTACAATTAGATGCTTGTTCTACTTCTATGTCTTGTGAGACTAACCTTTTGAAGGAGAACAATGAGCTAAAAAATAAAGTGAAGAAATTGAGCAACAAGCTAGAGAGGTGCTACAACCCAAAAGTCACCTTTGAGCACATGTTGAAGACTCAAAGAAACTATGGTGACAAGTGTGGCCTTGGCTTCAAGAAGAAGATGACAAAGGGCGAAAGAAAGAGAGAAAGAAAGATGAAGAAGCTACAACAAAGAAAGCTTTCTCATACCATGTGCTTTCGGTGTCATGAAGCGGGACACCTTGCAAATGGTTGCCCTAACATTGGGAAGCTCAAGAAGATAAAAGAAGATGAGAGGCTCAAGCATGTCAAGTGCTTCAAGTGCCGCACTTGGGGTCATCTTACCTCAATGTGCCCAACCAAGCAATTGGTGAAGCAACAAGTGAAGCCTCAACCAAAGCCACAAGTTGAGCAAGAGAAGACACCCCAAGTTCAAATCAAGATCAACCATGAAGATGGTGGTGATTTGATGATAAAGAAGAAGAAAACAAGAAGGGGAGGAAAGGCAAGGCATCCAATGCAAACTCAAGATGCCAAGATGATGAGCAAGAATGAAGATGAGAAGAAAGATCATGCTCACATCAAGTGCTTCAAGTGTGGAAGTGTGGGACACTTTGCCTCTAAGTGTCCTACCAAACTTGAGAAGAAGGCTCAAGCAATCCATGAGAGGCAAGGCAATGAGAAGCACCACATGAGCAAAGAAGAGAAGGCTCAAGCAAAGAGAAAGTGCTACTCATGCCGGGAAAGGGGACACATGGCACATTCATGTCCCCTAGGTGACATCTCTAAGCCTATTTCAATTGTTGATAATAATGTGCTTAGAAAAGATGGTAATGGTACCTCCATGGTTGCTATTGCAAAACATCCCGCTACTCATACTAAGGCGTTGCCCAAGTATGTTGCACCTAACTTGCGAGGACCCAAAATTATTTGGGTACCATCAAAAAGTGGATGATTGTTTGTAGGTACCATCGACATTGGAGACTTGATTTAATTGATCTCACATTGTTCATCATATGTTGAATCAAGTTATGAAGCTTAGTGCACATCCAAACCCAATGCCAAGAGAAAATTGAGTGAAGTCCAAGCGCTATCAACATACAAGTGCTATAATTCAAGTTGTTGGTGATTCATTGGATATATTTGATGACATGCAAATAATTGAGTTGAAGCTTGCTAGTTGGATGATCATAAGCTAACCAAGGTATATCTCTTGTTGATCATTTCATTTGGGTGCATATGAGTTGATTGAAATGGACAAATATGCAAAGTTGCTTGCTATAAGTTGATTGAATGGATAATTGATTAGTAATCAAGGTTGGATTGATTTGTGTTGGATAAATTCATAAGATGACTTTTAGTAAGGGGTTTGAATGGATATATGTCTTATGGAAGTATTCAAACAAGTTAGTTTCAAGTTTGATTCATATTTGATGAAGTATAGCTCAATTGTTGAAATATGTCCTATAATTAAGAATCTGAGCTAGCTGTGATCTTAGCCATGTTTGAGTAATCAACACTTATTGGATTGGCATAAAAATTGGTGTACATGCTCTAGACTTATGGTATAAGATGCTGTACAAATTTCATGAAAAATGGATAAGAGATGCTTCGGTTTTAGAGTAGATCTTGTCAGCTATGGTGCAACAGTTTTCAGCATGTAGTAGTGGTGGAATAATTAAAATCTGGTAGCAATCTAGAAGTCAAATGAAGCTCAAGTTTTTTACAGCTGCTAGATAACTTAGTAATGCACACCTCCACCAAATTTTTTGGTATTTGGATTTGTACTTTGGGAAATATGCTTATTTCTTTGAAGGGTACAAAATCTGCCAGAAAAGTGATCTAGAGTCACTTTAATTGAAATGTCCTCAAGTTGGAAACATAGTTACAAGTGTGTGAGGTACTTAAGTTTGGTTTTGAGATGATCTAGAAGCATGAAAAGTAAAGAGTATAAGGCCATTTGATTGTGGAGTGTACTTTGCACACCTTCGGTACTCAAATTGGAAGATCAAGATCAAACTCAAGATGAAGTTGAAGTTTAAGTTCTAGTGACTATTAGAAATCATTTGGTAGAAAGAAAAGGACTTAAACAAGAAGAAATAAAAGGACTTAAAGAAGGAATCAAGGTTACTCACCAAGTTAAGTCCATCGCTTGGATCAATCAATCAAGTCATTTCAAGTGAGTATCAAGAATGGTTCTTGGAGAGATGTCACTTCTCCCTAGTGTAGGGGCTTGCCGCCTATGTGTAGGTGAACCAAGTGTGGTACTTGGAAGGCTAACATGAAAGTGGTGATCCGAGGAATGTTTGAGATGCTTAGTTGAAGCAATCAAAAGGATTGATCAAGAAAAGCAAGCAACGCCCAAAAGAGAGCTAGTCATAATATTTCAAGTGGTATTCTCATGTTGATGCTCTCATACAAGCATTGATCAAAAGATGAAGCAAGCCAACCACAACAAGAAAGTACACTTGATCATAAGTGGTATTCATTTCATATGGGTGAAGAATGGAATTCAACATGGTATCCATTGGTCTTCACCAAGCTTATAATTGGACTTCACATTGCTATTGGAGTAATGAATTGGAATCTATGTGACTATCCTCTACTCCAACATAGCAAAGGTATCATTGTAATGTGCATGATCATTTCATCCCTTACTAGTATGCGGTTAGTGCATATAGTTCATACTTCATAGGATCATGCATAACAAATGAAATGTTTAAATTCATAACCTACCACTATTGCTTGAATTATTACTTGATCTAATGGTTAGTATATGAATTTGTTCACGAGCTAGTGATCCCAAGTACTTGATCTAATTTGGATTGCTAACAAGTGACAAGTACAACATTGGCAAGATAACCCTTGCAAGAGGTGTGAAGAAGCTTGTCATTGGTTCAAACTGGACTTGAAAGCTTAGGCAAATCAATTTAGTTCAAGCTAACCATAGAAGCTCATGATAGTGATAAAAGTACAAGCACAAGACAACAATGCAAATGGATATCTAGTTCATTTGTTTCAAGTGGTATCTAGACTCTAGCATTTCATCAAGAATCTACAAATGATGTCTGGATCAACTCACAAGTGATATCCTATAAGTGATACTCATGAAGATAGCAAATGTTTAAGAAATGGTTTTTATTGATAAATCCAACAAGTGGTTTCATACTAGAAGATTCTTTCAAGTGATATCATATCTACACATGGTATCAATCATGCAAGACGATGGTTCCACAAGTGATCCTCAACTTTAAGTGATCATCAAATGAAGAATGCATCCCTCACCTACAAGAGCTCAAGTGTATCAAATGGATGACCCATGCTATCACATAGGGGGAGGTGTCCCATAAATTGATCTCAAGATCAAAAATCTTATGTGTGGTATCTCAAGAAGCCCTACAAGTGGTACTAGTAGTACAAGTTACAAGTGGTATTTACAAATGGTGTCATTCCACCAATCAAATGATGTCCATAAAAAATGCAAGATTCAAGCCTCAACCATCTACCCCAAATGCATACCTTTGCATCAATGAGAAGCACACTTTTATGGAAATTGATGACAAAGGGGGAGAGATTGTACAAAGATATGAAAGCTTTGAGATTGAGATTGTACAAGGGGGAGAGATAAGATATAAAAGCTCAAAGAAGGAGAGGTTGGACATGGACATGGACAAAGAGGGAGCAACATTGAAGAAAAGAGATGGATCAAAATTCTTGGACAAGAGAAGCACACAAGTAGGGGGAGCAAGCTCATGAACTTTGATTGATTGCATTTGATATGTGCATATTCATGTGCTTGCTTGCATTGCATAAGCTTTCAATTTCAATATGAATGCTTGTGTGGTATATGCTAGTTGTAGAACTTGAATGATGATTTGATAAGTAGCATGCATAGGATGATAGCTAGACACTTGGTATGTTTTTCAAGTAATGCTAGTACCTTGCTTTTAATGTTGATCTCACAAGGTATCTAGTGCTTTTATTTCCAAGTGATATCTAGCTAACCATGGTGCTAAGGATGAACTTAAAGGTGCAACTCCGATTGGTACATGCTTCAAAGGTTTATTCTATACACCTTAGCATCATTTAGTAGTAATTACTCTCCCACAATTTTAATCTATGCATATGTGCGAGCTTCAAATCAAACACTCTAGCACATATGTAGGGGGAGCTAATACTACTATCTTGAATTTGTGGTACTTGTCCAAAAATTATTTTCACATGGTAAAATTGCTTGGGCAAGCAACATGAATCCAAAAGAGCTTAATTTCCATATCTTTGTAGAGTTGTCATCAATTACCAAAAAGGGGGAGATTGAAAGATCCTTGTGTGGTTTTGGTAATTGAGTGACAACCTAGGTGGACTAATTGTGGTTATGTGAGATACACATATGATTAGTCCACAGGTACATGTGTGTGAGCAACATATGCCATGAAGGTGAAAATGGCTTAGAGATGTTGCAAAGCTCACACATGTGATGATGAAGGAGCTCATTGCACATGAGACATGACATTGAGTCATGTGATCAAGGTGGAGAAGATCAAGACAAGACTTGGCTTGATGGATCGGTTGCAAGCGTGAAGGGCAAGTCGGAGGCTTTGGAGCGATGGACCGTGTGGCGGTGAAGCTTGAGCAAGACTTGGCGCTAATGGACGAAGGCAACAGTGAAAAGCAAGTGATGTCAAGATCGATGAAACAATATGATCACGTGATGATATGAAGTCTGGTCAATACTGAAAGGTCCTTGTATGGTTTTGGTAATTGAGTGACAACCTAGGTGGACTAATTGTGGTTATGTGAGATACATAGGTGATTAGTCTATAGGTACATGTGTGTGAGCAACATATGCCATGAAGGTGAAAATGGCTTAGAGATGTTGCAAAGCTCACACATGTGATGATGAAGGAGCTCATTGCACATGAGACATGACATTGAGTCATGTGATCAAGGTGGAGAAGATCAAGACAAGACTTGGCTTGATGGACCGGTTGCAAGCGTGAAGGGCAAGTCGGAGGCTTTGGAGCGATGGACCGCGTGGCGGTGAAGCTTGAGCAAGACTTGGTGCTGATGGACGAAGGCAACGATGAAAAGCAAGTGATGTCAAGATCGATGAAACAATATGATCACGTGATGATATGAAGTGGATCATATCATTGTTGATCATGTTGGTGCATGTGTTGCATAAACATTGGAGGAGATGGAATGGAATGCGCAAGGCAAAGGTATAACCTAGGGCATTTCATTTCACCGGTCATAGGTGTGTAGAGAAGTTTGTGACCAGGTTTAGGATAGATGGCCGTACTATCAAGAGGGGCAAACTTGTTTGCATATCGGTCATCTAGTGCCACTCAAGTGATCTAACTTTGCATCGTCGCTAGGATTGAGTGGCGTGGCAAGTTGAGTGGCTAATCCTTTGAAAAATGATTGTGAAAATGCTAACACACATACACATAGTAGTGTACACTTGGTGGTGTTGGCACATTTATAAAGGAGATGAAGTTGGAGTTGATGTGGATCAACTCGATGAAGGAACGGAGGTGAGAATGGTTCAAAACTCCACCGGCAGAGTGTCCGCCCGTAGAGTGCGGACAGTCCGACGGTGCCACCGGCGCCCTGTTTCAAAAAGATAGGGCCTCATAGAGTGGACCGGACACTGGTCACGTAGTGACCGGACGCTGGGTTCCAGCGTCCGGTCAGTAGTGGCAGTCAGCGGGCAGGCATCGGTCATCGACCAGACACAGGCGTTGGAAGTAACCGGATGCTGATAGGGTGCGTCCGGTCAGGGTGACGTGTGATGACGTAGGCAGAGCAGAGAAGTTGGAAGTGACCGGACACTGGTGCTCACCCTGGGCGTTTTTTCACCAAAAACCGAACACCGAACCGAACCGAACCGAAACTGAAACGAATAGTCGGTAGTTCATTTTTTCGGTTCGGTTTTGGTTTCCAGTTCTGTGAAGTTCGATGTTTGGTTTTCGGTTCAGTTTCGATGCTATACCAAACTGAAGTACCGAGGAACCGAATAGTCCATAGTCCTGCTGGCTGGAACCTATTTTTTCCCTATTGTTTATCAAAACTAATGGAGTACTATGGTTTATTATCAAGAATGAACTACAAATTTGTAATATTTTATTTGAGCATTGAATTGTTAAGTTTGTAACAGTTTTGAGTCTTCAAATAATATACCGTGTTGTGCTGTCAATTCTAAATCCTGTCTGTTGTTTTCTTGCATCGGTTTATTCTGTTTTAACAGAAAAAGCGAACTAAAAAACCAAACCAAAATTGGTCGGTTTTTGGAATTTTAGCAAACCGATCGGGGGTCATTTTCTGGAAACCAAAATTTTGAAAAACCAAAAAAACTAAACCAAACCGTTGGTTAAAACCAAACGCCCAGGCTGAGCTGGTGCTGCGTCCGATCGCGGAAACGACCGGATGCTGGGGTTGGTGCGTCCGGTCAGTTCAAGCTGCCGCGTCCGGTCGACAGGTGACTGTTGAGATTGGGCGAACTATGTTTGAAGAAGAGGACACATGGCGTACATCACACGACCGGACGCTGAGGTCCCGCGTCCGGTCGATCGGACCGAAGCGTCCGGTCGTCCTGACTTTTGCCCAGTGAAGGGGTAACGGCTCTATTTGTTCATAGGGTTATAAATAGAAGCCATGGTCGGCCTTGGGCTGTAAGCTGAGCACACTAGAGCCTTGGTGGCTTGTGTAGTAGTGCTTGGGAGCCCTCCATCTCACATATACTTGATAGTGATCATTCGATTGTGTGAGAGAGCGATTCTAGTGCGATTGAATCGTGAGGTTGCATCGAGTGGCACTAGGTGATCGAGTTGCAAGCCGGTGGTGCTTGTTACTCTTGGAGGTTGCCACCTCCTAGATGGCTTGGTGGTGGTTTCCGTAAAAGCCTGCAAGAAGCTTGTGCGGTGCTCCAGAGAAGAGCTTTGTGAGGGGCATTGTGCTCGCCCCGTGGGAGCCACGAAGAGCAACTCTAGTTGAGCGTGTCATTGAGGTACCCTCACTTTCGGGGTAGGTTCTTGCGGTGCCCGACGTGCGGGCTTGGCGGGTGATGCCAATTAGCCGCTGAACCACCAAGTGAGCGATCGACACAACGGGGACGTAGCGTGTTGGCAAGCACGTGAACCTCGGGAGAAAAATCATCGTGTCAACCTTGTTCTTCCCGTTGGTTTGCATCCTCGTTACACAAGCTTGTAATTACTTTCATATACATTGTGCTTATGTAGTTGCTCTTATAATTAGTTAGCTTGTGTAGCTTACTAGTTACCTTCTTGCTTGTGTAGCATAGAAGTGGCTCCCTTGCGTGGCTAATTAGGTTTGTGTGACCTTGTTAGTCACTTTGCTTAGTTTGTGTAGCTAAGTATTTGCGCTCTCTAATTTGGCATTGGTTGCCTTGTTATTGAGCATTGCTAGTGAGCTTAGTTGGCTTTGTGCTTTTGCTTACTAGCATGTGTAGGAGCTCCCTTATCGCTTAAAGTACTAGTGGCATAGGTTTGTGTGACCTTGCTCCTAGAATTTGTTAGGTGAGCTCTAGCTAGCCTGACATCTTTGTTGCTTAATTAGTATCTTTGGAAGGTGCTAGAGAACATAGATAGAGGGGTGTAGTCTTGGCTAAACCGATAGTTCTAATTCTGCACTTGTTTCGGTTAGCCGGCGCGATTAATTTTAGAAAGGACTATTCACCCCCCCTCTAGTCTGCCATCTCGACCCTACAAATACCCCTAGCCTAGCCACGCCTAGGAGCATCGGACCATACAATATCACTATTCACTAAGAGGTCCCACGTGTCAGTGTGTGGGAGAAGTTCAAAGGCTCCATCAAACTCTGGTTGTTGTTCCAGTGCGGGCCATCGGACTAGTCCAGTGGTGAAAACATGCCCTGGAACCTTTCTGAGTTGCACCGGATCCAGGGCGCTGTTGGTCCGGTGGGGCATCGGACTAGGACCCTCAGTCTAATACACCGCAATAGCCGTTGCTGGCACCAATGACTAGTTTAAATGGTTGACTGCCATGTGGGCACAACATAGGGTATCAGACCCATAGACTATATTATGGTCCGATGGGACCGTCGGATGGTCCGGTGCCCCCGTGACTGACACAATAAAAACTCTAATGACTCTTTGAGCTTGGGGTGTTATAAATAGGTGGTGGTTGGCATTTGGTTGGCTCTCTTAGTACTTTAACACAATATACACCCTTGTGAGCTTGTGCAAATACCTCCCACTCATCTCTTTGCTTATTGTTTGATCCAAATTGAGATTGGGAGTGATTCTAGTGCATTTGCATTGAGTTATTGCATCTAGTGGCACTAGAGATCCTTTGAGCTACGAGATTCTTATTACTCTTGATGGTTGCCACCACCTAGATGGCTTGGAGAAGCAGTGGATCGTTGAGCCGCTTTGGTGATTGTTGTCGGCTCTGATTAAGTGATTGTAAGGGGCTCTTGTGCTCATCCCCATGGGAGATCATGAAGAGCAACTCTAGTGGAATCATGGCTAGTTGGAGTGTACCATTTGAGTGGTTTTTGTGGCACCCTTGGTGGGTCTAGCTTGTCACGCTAGTTAGCTTGCGAACCATCAAGTGAGGACTCACCATAACGAGGACGCATGTTGCCGACAAGCAACTGAACCTCGAGGATATATCTTGTGTCATCACTTGTCCTGTTTGGTTTGCCTACTACTCACACTCTCGCATTACTTTCATAACATTGCTTATGTGGTAGTTATGTACCTGACCTAGAGTAGTGGTAGTTGTAGTAGTAGCAAGATGTAATTAGTTGTAGTTGCTTCTTTAGTAGCTCTTGCTAGTTGTAGCTTGTATGTTGTTGTGACATAGTCTAGAGATCAAGCTACTAGAATTGTATAGGAGGATTACTTGTGTGAAAATTGAGATAATGCAAAGTAGAAGCTATTAGGGGCCTCTTATTGTTGTAACCAAGTTTGCACTAGTATTGTGTTTTTGTAGAAAATTTTATAGGCTATTCACCCCCTCTAGCCATCTAGATCCTATCAGGTGGCACAGGGTGGAAGCAGTCTACCTACAGCTTAACATGGGGCACCGTGCAGCGGCGGCGGCATGCCCAGCTACTCGGTGTGGGGCACCGTGGGGCGGTAGTGGACCACCCATGGCTCGACACGAGGTGTGGCCCATGGCCTGCCAAGCGGCTCTAGGTGGGGTGGCGTAGCTTTATGACGGTGGCCCATCCGGCACAATGGCCTATGCTGTCATCCATCTTGGCGCGGCTCATAGTCGGAATTAGACTCGTAATCGGATTCAGACACACTCTGATGCAATGAATTGTGGTAGTCGGACACACATTCCATCCAATGGTATAAGTACTCAACCTACATCCTCACTTTCTCGTGCATTACCCACTATAATCTACGTCTCTAGGTTCTTTACTTAATAAATGATGTAATAAATTATTAAATAATTGTTGAACTGTTGAATATTGAGTGTTGATCACAACAGTATGTTGATAGCTATGACAAATGTTAAATAATGTGTTGGAACTAAAGGTTCTGAACATGAGAGAGGGAGAGAGGGAGGAGACAGTGGAGAGAGACACACTAGGGTTTTGAACAAGTGGAAATGAGTGGGAGGTGAGGTCCCTTGCCTTCATGCCCTTAGGCACTTATATAGGCAATGACTACTTACTAGTGACGCCTTGGTGGGGTTGGATTTCACATGACACTATGCTAGCCGCTAGTTGGGCCTCTTCAAAGGGGAGATTTGACCCATATACCTCATGGGTTCCCACAACAGAAGCCCATTAGCTATTGGGTTATAGATGGTACAACATGACCTAATAGATGCTCATACTAGATGAGACATAAATAGAACTCAAACCTTGGTCGAGGATCGCCGTTCGCAACCTACGCTTGTGCGCCTCTCTAAAAACTCCATCCCAAAAAAAACCTATGGGAAAAAGGGCATGGATAAAAGAGCATGCATACGACTCTAGTCTATAAAAGTGCTAACTCAGGAAGCCACTAACTCTAAGTGCCTCAATGTCGATCTACCCGGTATCTTCATATTTGGCCTTTGGCTCCCTCGACCGCTTTTATGACATGGATTGTTAGCTTCACTCAACGTGTAGGACTTTGCCTATGGGACCTTCTCATTACATAGATCTTCATCTTCATGACCTTCTCGGCGTGAAGATCTTTGCCTTTGGGACCTTGGAGACACCTTTTCTTCATGAATGGGTGCAGTTGTAGTTGATGTACTCGAAATAGCCATAGCCAAAGGTTGTAGTGAAGCCTCCAAATCTTCTCTCATGGGTGTCGAGCAAAAGACTTCACCCTCTAGAGTGTCAGGTCCTCCAGTATGCTCCCCTGACTCCTCTTGGCTGGCACTTGTGACCAAATTTTCAGTTATGGTTTTTGTAGTTGACGTACTCATAGTAACCATAGCAGCAGAAGTTGATGTTCGAACCAAAGTTGTCGGTGGGCCCCTCAAGCCAAAGTGGTCAAGGAAGGTGAAGTAGACCTCGGTGCTGAATGAGTTGATGTCACCCCTCGAACTAGGCGATGAATGTAAGTCATCATAAACATTGATGCCAAAGGTGTCGATAAGGCTCTCGAGCTGTTGTAGTGGCCCAAGATGATAGCGAAGCCCCTTCTGTCAATGTGTTGGTGGAGATGAGTCGTCATAGTCATCAAAGATGTTGGTGAAGCATCTCATGCCAAAGTGTTGGCGGAGGTTTGTCGTTGTGTACGCCGAAGATGTTAGTGAAAGTCCTCATGTCGAATTTTGGTGGAGGAAAGTTATTGTAGTTGCCAAAGATATTGACAATGGTATGTTGTCGATGTTGATGTCGGAGATGTCAGAGAAGCCCCTCTAGCTGTTGGTATTGAAGGTTAGTCATTGCAGTCATCGAAGATGATGATACCCTCTAGTGGAAGTGTTGGCATGGGTGAGTCGTTGACTCGTTGTAGTCGCTGAAGTGTTAACGAAGACCCTCCTGCTGAAATGTTTGTTGGGAGCGATGTTGGGGGAGCCCATGAGATATATGGTCTAAGTCTTCTCCTTAAAGAGGCCCAACTAGTAGCTAGCTAGAGTAGTGTCATATGAAATCCAACCCCACCAAAGGGTCACTTGTAAATAGCCATTGCTAATATAAGTTACCAAGGGCATAAGGGCAAGGGACCTCACCTCCCACTCATTTCCACTTGTTCAAAGCCCTAGTGTGTCCCCTCTCCACCTCCGAGCTCTCTCCTTTCTCTCTCTTGTTCAGGACCGCCAGTTCTAACATAATGGACTTGGAAACATATTCTCTTAGATATTCTACATGTATTTGAGCATTTGTGTTCACAATTTTTTTCTTCCATGATTCATTATGAATTTTCAAGTTTTCTATAGAACCGCAGAATGAATAGCTTCTACTATAGCCCGCTATAGTTTTTTTAATAGCTTTTGGAGAGGGTCACCATTCAAAACATTGATCTGCCACCGTCACTGACGTCGTCCACCTGATCCTCGCCTCGCCCCCTACCTATGACATGCAATCCGCCGTCACCCTACTTCACTCGTGATGCCTGCTTGCATAGAGCTCAACGTCGCCGTTTGTGACCCCACCGCCACGGTAAAGATTGGCCTGAAGACGAAGCACATCGCCATCCGGAGCATGGAGCAGTACTAGTTTGAGAACATCTACTGCCTCGGCGCTATCTTCAAGGCATGCCACATGCCAGGCCATTGCCATGAAGTGCCACAGCATGGCCAACGGTGGCCACACTATGGTGCTCCACAAGGCACACTTCCTCGAAGTCGCGTGCTGCGGTGGTGCCAACCCGTTCATCGTCGACTTCCACGACATTGTCCGTGACCTGATCAACTAGGAGATATGCCTCGTCATGGAGTACGTGGCGACCAATGTCCATGACCTCCTCCTCCAGTGCCCCTGCGGGACCCGCTGCTACCCGAGGCCATCGTGCATGTCACCATGTGACAGCTACTTACGGGCACCAAGAAGATGCACGACATCAAACCCTAGAACATCCTCATCGACGAGGGTTAGAGCGTTGTCAAAATCTATGACTTTGGGCTAGCCATGTCAACGGATGAGTGACCCCCGTACGAGCCGGCCGACATGCTTTGGTACCAGGTGCCGCCTAGATGCTGTTGGAGAAGCCCGACTACGACGCCAAGGTTAACGCCTGGTCCCTTGTCTGCGTCATGGCGTAGCTCATTGAAAGTGCATTTGCCCCCTATGTGGGTTTTGGTGTATTGATGACATCCAAATTAGGGACTAATGAGATCTTAATGAGATATGTTACAGCTTTAGTCCCATGAAAGTTTTAAAGAGTTGATCTAAGATGAAATGGTATCCCTAAAATTCTTGAAGTATAAAAGGCGAACGAACTCAAAGCGATCTTCATAGTTTACTTTTCTTGTTTTGGGTCTAGGGTCGCCGTACTATAAAGAGGGATCAAGTTTAGGTGGTCTGAGGAAGATAGAGTGCTCAAGCATAAAAATAAAATCAAAAGAGAGACACTCAAGCACCTCACGAACACTTAGATATAGTTTTTAGGAGTTTGGCCATCGGAAGTGTCGACGCTAGCCAGAAGTGCCAGCTGCCGGAAGTCCCGGCTCCTGCCGGAACTCCCGGGCCCTTGGGACTTAGTCACCCAGCTCGGCTGATCGTCGGAGACCCCGACAGGAGTCGGAAGTGCTAGCTGCTGGAAGTCCCGGTAGTCGTTGGCAGTTCCGACTCTGGCCGAGTCAGCCAAGTTGACCGCGGTTTGAACAGTGCTTTTCTTAGGCGCCGAAAGTTCTAGTGATCTGTGTCGGAACTTCCGACGTAGATCTGAATGGTTCGTTTTTGCCTATGATTATAAATAGCTCTCTCTCCTCTCTTCTAACCATTACAAACTCATTCACTACGACCTAACTCTGTCCAAAAGAGCTCCCAAGCATTCAAGGCTCCCCTCTCCTATCCCCTTTGCTCCCAACTTCGATTCCCCTAAGGATTTGAGTGGAAGAAGAGTGGATTGAGTGAGAGAATCACTTTGGCAAGCTTGAGCACTTGATTTCTTCATCAAGCCGGTTGAATTTGCGTCTATTACTCTTGGAGCTTTGCTCCTATCCGGCTAAGCGTCGCCCAAGAGCTTCCATCTTGTGGAAGAGTCTTGGAAAGTTTGTATTATCCTTGATTTTTTAGTGGAAAGTTCAAGTGATCTTTGTGGTTGCATTGAGAGAGGCAAGGAGGTGGAAGAGACTCTGACCTTTGTGGTCACCTCAACAACGAGGACGTAGGAGCTCCTTTGTGGGGTTGCCGAACCTCGGGATAAATTCTTGTGTTCCGCGTGCTTCTTGTTGTTGTGATTTGTGCTATCATATTTGATCTTGTTGTTTCTCCTCTCTCCAAAGCTTTTCTTAGGGTTTGGACTCGATCTACGGAGTGGTGGCTTTTTGGTGTCAAAGGAGCAACCCAACGCTTCACCTTACCACTAGGAAGTGGGGTTGTAAGTTATCGGAATCACAAAGTTCATTTTAGCTTGGGTTGAGTAGTTCACGTAGGAGTCAAAACTACCGGCTGTTTACATCGGAACTTCTGGCCGCCGGAAGTTCCGCCACAAACTGTCGGAAGTTCCTGTAGTGACTGACAAGTTACTTTGAGTTTTATGTAGAAATTTTTAGATACGCCTTTGCATCCTCCTCTAGACATTGTTTAGATCCTTTCACTCGTTAACAATGGCAGGCCTCTATTCTAGGGATCCCATGACGATGGACATCTTTGCGCCATCTTCGATGTGCTAAGCATCCCTGACTACGGCATGTGGCCGTGCTTCTCATTGACACCATTCGCCACCAAGGTGATGTCGGAGCTGGACACGCAACGGTACAACCTCCTTTGTGATCTGTTCCCTGAGATGAAGCTGTCCACGGAAGGATTCGAGTTGTTCAGTGGCCTGCTCAGATGCAATCCCTCCAAGGGGTTGATGGCAGCCGCCGCACTCAAGCACCCATGGTTCGCCAATGTTGACGGTTTGGAGCTACCAAAGAAAGAGAAGCTTGCGTCCATGTTCGTTGCCCAAGCGACACAAAAGACAAAGGTTACGTGCTGTGTGCGTTTGAAGTGAAAAAACTCTTGTAATGCTAGAACTCTTGGTCTCTAGCAGAAGACAAACCGAGCAACAAAGTGAAAATCAAAACATGGGAATCCATGAAGAAGATGGACATGCTACTGATGAAGAGGAACAAGAATCACAAGAGTACTGATGCATGGTTGAATCTGGATCAAGGAAAGGTGCAACAAGAAGGAGCCAACCTTAAGCAGTCTGGATCATCCAAGACTACAAGAAGAACTAGAGAAAAACTTGAGTTTGTTAACTAGCTACAATTGGTTAGGAAGTACATCATTTGTTGACTGGTAACTGATGAAACTAGAAATTCTGGTAGGTACTAACTGTAATTTTGGCCAGTTTTTGTTGTATAGTCCTCTGACTACTGTGATTTTTAGCCATTTATAATTGTTCAAATTTTAAAGCAGAATGTAATATATTTGTCTGTCACTATGAAAGCCCGGAAGAGGGTATTTATTTCTATCGATGATATTGGTCAGAACACTACTTCACATGATGATTTGTGAATTTATTAGCCTATTGTCACTTCTGGCTCTGATTCACTGTGTTGATGAGGAGGGTGACATTGTTGAGCTTAGAGGAAATTGACACAAAGGAAAAAGGAGCAGATCCACAAAAAGAAAAAGCCAAAGAGGAAGCCTCTTTTTTAATGGATGAATTGTTTGTCGCATTCAGGTATTCTCATAGATCATCTGAACAACATTCCTGTTATGACCGTTAATTTCAGGTCCTGATGATTCTAATATGTTTTCATAATTAGGTAATAACTTGATCGGCAGATCATATAGAAATTCTTTAATTTTCCTCGTCTTGGTAGGTTTACCTTTCGAACTGAAGGTAAATATTCATGCTTGGAGGCATAATTTCATTTTTGTTGTTGGAACTGTATAGAAGATATCTATATTTTTTTCTGATGAGGTCCGTTTATTCATGCTAAGTAAGTCATTTTCTTATTTTTTACCTTGATATGCTTACAGGAAAGGCATTATGTGTGGGAAAAGTTGATTTTCCACATGCTCCAACATTCTGAGCTTAGCCAGTAGGATGGTAAGCAAAGAGAAGCAATTCTTTGAGGAGTTTTACATGTATGGTGAAATCATCGTCTCTGAAAGGACAATCATGAAAAATATACCTTCTCTTGGGATACTTTCTTTTTGAGGGAAATGTTGGTTGCTGAACATGGATTTTTTTTCCCAGATCACCTTAAAAATGGTCTATGATTTTGACTGTGGGACACCCATGTTTTTGTTATCCATCTTCTAAACACAGCCTGCACACCCACACCGGTAGTCACCTATGATCTGTATTTACATTCTATGCTATTTATTATTTGGTAATGAAATATAATCATTTAGGCAGATCTTTAATTAGGTTTGTATGCGCTAGATGCAAGGATGCTACGTTTGACCCTGGATATTGAACTTTAAAATTCCTTTGTGCATGGAGTTCATTGTCAAATGGGTCATCTAAGTGTTTTGTAAAGTTTATTTCTTAAATTGATGATGCCTGTCATAGAAACACGTAGGTTGCAGTACTATTGGGCTGTACCCTTGCTTCATAATTCATAATCTGAAATGGAATGGGTAATATGTACTGTAATTTTCTGTCCATCAATATGCTTTATCTTCTGTCACTTCTATTTTCCACTATACTTGTCATGTTTTAGTGGCACTAATTTCAATCAACCATAGAACCTAAATGGGGAATTTGTTGAAGGACAGTAATGTCACTGTCTTTGTGATGGGGTACACAAATGTCATGTCATATATTGGATGGAAGGAATTGAAGGTGAATATGCTTGGTAGCACGCCAAGGTACACAAAACATCATGTTATATGAGGTGCTCGGCCATGGCACTCAGGTGCCGGCTTGCAAACTCCATGTCGTGCACCCGCATCACCTCCTCGCCCGCATGGTTCGCCAAGGTCGACAGTCTGGAGCTACCAAAAGAACAGAAACTTCCGTCGACGTTGCTCAAGAGACAGAGACGACAGAGGCTGCGTGCTGTGTGCGTGTGACTTAGATTTCCGATGCTTTGATCGTTGTATCATACTATCATGTGAAATTAGTCTGTTGTTATGAACAGAGCTTAAAGTCATGTAATGTTGTGAGCACCGTGATAATGTAAATTGTTTTATTTCAATTGATGAGTCATTTTTGGCTGTGCTTTTGAATGAATTTGATTG
Source organism: Miscanthus floridulus (assembly GCF_019320115.1). Lineage (NCBI taxonomy): Eukaryota > Viridiplantae > Streptophyta > Magnoliopsida > Poales > Poaceae > Miscanthus > Miscanthus floridulus. Next base: position 13,468,050 of record NC_089580.1, read on the forward strand.
GTCTTGCTGTAACCATCCCATGGTCAGTGTTGAGGCACCTAGATGTCTCTGAATTTTTGGTAATGCCAGAGCTCTTGGTCTGTAGCAGAAGACAAACCGAGCAATGAAGTGAAAAATCAAAACATGGGAATTCAGGAAGAAGATGGACAGGCTACTGATGAAGAGGAACAAGAATCACAAGAGAGTGATGCATGGATGAATCTGGATCAAGGAAAGTTGCAACAAGAAGGAGCCAACCAAAAAGAGTCTGGATCATCCAAGACCGCAGGAAGAACTAGAGACAAGAAATTTTCAGAGGAAGGTCAGGGGGAGCCTGAACGAACTTAACTCAGTCAGGTTGTGTTTCCTGACACGGGAAGGTTGGACCAGTTTGATGCATTAACAGGAACTGGGACATTGGAACAGGATCATGTAGCTATACATCTATTTGAGGAGATTCTTGAGGACGGAAGGAGTGGAGCCAACTAAAACTTTGGAAGAGATTTTGGTTTGAAATTTATATACCCAGTGACTTTATTCAATCAAATAGGGGAAAAAATACAGATTACTGTGGCTGATGCGACAAACCAGCTAATGATAATTTAATCAGCGTTGCAACAAATAAAAGTAAAGGCAGACCCAAAGATTACAACCTATATTGTCCCAAAGCGCTCCACATTTGAACTCTATCTAAAAAATAAAGAACAGAAACTGGAGCTCTGTTCCATTACAACCTATTTCCCAAAGCGATCCATATTTAAACTTTAAAAAATAAAGAACAAAAACTGAACTCTGTTGCAAGCTGCGTGCATTACAACATGTACTGGAGATTTCCTTTTCACCTATTCTCCATCGTCTGCAGTTTGTGTAAGCCAGCAGGGTGTGTACGGAAAAGATGATTCCAAGAACTGTTCATTTAGTAATTGATTCTCATATCCTGCTGGATAAATATTGCCCAAGACTTCAACCTTGGAGCTATTCAAGTGATAGGCCAATCCTCGCGTTATTGATTCACTCAAGAAGATAATCTCTTTGCATGGATGAAACCCAAGAATCTCCAACCCACCGTCGGATCCACATTCATCATCAGAGCTCCATGTAAATTCCTCGTCTTCAGCTGCTTGTGAGGCCCATTCAATTTTCTCTTCTGTTGGTGCTTCCATATCATGATCTCTATTGCGATTATCGTAATAGTAATTAATATCCTGCAAGGCCCAAGGTCCTTGGATTTTTCGACCATAATCTGCACGTGGTCGATACTAAGCTTATTCTTCAACAACCACTTAGCAAGGTCCCTGTCATGCTTCAGTACCCACTCCATTTGACAGCCTGATTCATCAAGGTTCCAAACTTGAACTCTGCAGCCTCCCTTGATTGACGCACAATAAACCCCATTAGATGACTTCCCTAGATAAAACTGTGGATAGTGTTTTACTTCAATACCCGGTGGTGGTTTAATCACGTGATACTTATCACTCGACAAAGATATTCTGTAATATGAAATCGTTGTTAGAAAGAAAGATGAAAACCAAAGGACAAGAAAACAACCTGTTTAAAATATTAAAACCGAATAAAATGATGATGCTTAACGAGTTAGTATGTACCTCATAACATAATCAGTTTGACAATGCACATACAATGCTCCTCGCCAGTACACAGCATTGCGTTGTTCGGTTGGCCAGTCCCGTCTCATTTCAGACACCCCATGGAATCACCTTCTCGAACAAAAGACCTTTCCTCCCACTGTCTAGTTCTCGATGAGAACACATGTAAGATGCACCAGATGGTGGCCACTCAGATTGTTCTATCTCAGGGTCTAGTGAAACACTAGAACTGCCGTAGAGAAAATCTCCAGGCTCGGGCGTCCAACCAAAACGGGTAACTGAGACCACCTTGAAGTATGGCGATTCGATCGGATCGTAAGCGAGGTACTTGGAAGGTTTCCTTGATCTCCATGGGCGGGGTTGGGCACGGGGGCAAGGGAGCCAACCATCGAGTGGCCGGATTAAGCACGTAGCGACACTCGTCGCCGTTGTCGGGGTAGTTGTCAGGGTAGTCGTGGACCAGCACAAGACCATTGCAGTGGTCGTCTATGTAGACCCCAGGAAAGGCATCCGGCCTCAGGCAGGTAGTCGTGCTTGCCGGAGATGGAGGGGCCGTCCGAGAGCGGTCTGAAGAACTCCGAGATGTAGTACCCGCGGAAGTTCATGAAGAACCCACCCAGCGACAAGGGGAGGAGATCCGCCCGCAGCAGGCGGCGGGCGTCGACGATGGCGAGCCAAGACTTGCAGACGCACCTGGACGCGGCGAGGCCCCGCGGCGGGAGGCGGCGGAGCACGTCCGCTAGCACGTCGTCCGGCAGGAGCGCCAGCGCGCCCGCCTTATTCTCTGCCGCACTGTTCCCGGCGATCCATTGCTCGCTTGGGAATTGGGATCTTGATCTGCGACGCCGCACTGGGAAGCAAAAGCAATTGAGCTCCTGTCCCCTCGTCAGATCTCTGAATCTGACAGTTTTTTTTTTGAGGGGAGTGAGAATCGACTGTTTGTTGTGTGGAATGATCCGGGGGATTGTTCGGAAATTCGGATCGGGATTGTGGGCCCCTTTGCCCTGGCGCGGGTGGGCGAGACCGCGCTGGGCGCGACGACGAGGGAGCAGACGTCGACCGTGGCCAGGGGAGAGGCGGCGCAGGTGCGGAGGAAAGAGCCAGCGTGGAGGTGCGGCGCTGCCGGTAGCCCACTTTCCCCTTGATGGCCAATAGGCCGTTTCCGGCCCACAAAAACTCTCTCCCTCCTTCGTCCCAGTCCTTCTCCTTCCCACGTGTACGGGCATGAGACTGTGCACCATTTCTATGATAAGCAAAGAACTATAGCTCCGATTAACGTTTTCATGGCAATGTAGCAGTTTGAAAGTTGCAGCTAGGAAGTGTTTGGTTTGATACATCATCTCATTCCAGATGAGATGTGCATCGTGAGTCTGTCGCTTAGTAAACTTGTTGTGAGCACCGTGATGTAAATTGCATTATTTCAATTGATGAATCATTTTCGACTGTGCTTTTGAATGAATTTGATTGGACTTGCTGTAACCATCCCACGGTGAGTGCTGAGGCACCTAGATGTCTCTGAATTTTGGAAATGCCAGATCTCTTGGTCTCTCTAGCAGGAGACAAACCGAGCAATGAAATGGAAAATCAAAACATGGGAATTCAGGAAGAAGATGGAGAGGCTACTGATGAAGAGGAACAAGAATCAAGAGAGTGAATTTGATGCAACAAGAAGGATCCATGGTGTCTTTGTTTACTTTACTGATCCATGGATGAATCTGGATCAAGGAAAGCTGCAACAAGAAGGAGCCAGAGAAAAGAAATTTTCAGAGGAAGGTCAGGGAGAGCCTGAACAAAACTGACCCAGTCAGGTTGTGTTTCCTGATCAAGACATGGGAGCTGGACCAAAATTTGATGCTGTAACAGGAACTTGGACATCTAGTTGAGGAGATTCTTGAGGAGGGAAATGGGAGGAGAACTATTGTGTTGTCACAGCCTGAAGACAGAGAAACTCTATACTGGAAGAAGGGAGACCCGAGGAATGATCAGGTTTAAACCAGTTCTGAAGACTGTCCTAGAACTAGAAGTTCAAGTCGACTTATATATCGTCTCTACTCTCTACCATCCTCTGGAACAATTGGAAAGCTGGGTTTCAAGACGTTTGGTGATCGCTCCTTGGATGTTTGTCAGGTCTTTGCCAGAACAGTTGCTGATCTCAATATCTGGCTCTCTCCCTCTCTCCAAGCCCTGTCTCCTCAGGTCGTGTTTGACTGAAAAATAGATTCTAGGCAGCTTACGATTTACCAATAAGTGGATCTCTTCAGGTCGTGTTTGATTGAAAAATGGGGTGGCCTATCATCTTCACACTCATCACCTTTTGTTTGATTCGCGGAATAAAATTAGTTGATATGATACTCTACCACCTCATTCTCACTAGCAGACAGGTAGGTATGTAGGCAGACCAGGGACGTCCTATTGGTAGGTCCACTCCTGTTCTAATATAGTTACGAGATTAATCGAGGAAAAACCCTATTAGTTAGATTTTATTTTAATTTGATGGGTAGATTAAATTGAAGAATCAATGCCTAATATAATTATGAGATTAATCAGAAAAAATAAAAAAGAACACAGATCATTAATTTTTATGATGATCTAACAATGTAAAGTAAACAAAGACACCATGTTTAATATAAGTGGTACCCGATAAATTTGAAATACTAAGTAAATTAATAAAAAACAATAATTTGATTTCCATAAAAGCTGGAAAAAACAACTCGATGCATTCCATATAAAAACACAATTGCTAAAGGCAAAATTTTTAATGATAACTATGAAAAGTTAATAGTTTGACCGTAGAATTCAAGGTGATCCAACAATTAAATTTAGAAAATGACAAGAAACTAAACAATTTGTGAGACTTAAGACCATAGTTTTCTTGAGGATTAAACTAAAACTAAAGACTATCTTGATTTTACATCAATGTACATCAATAGAAATTGCACAACCACATGGTAGTAGTGGGAGAAAAACAAAAGGTGATAGAGACAACGACAGTTTTAAGCCAAAAAAAGGCCCATCGATAGTTATATGAAATTCGTGATGATAAATGCAATATGGGTGAACCAATACAATGAAGCAAATAAGTAAAATTATTTGCAAAAAGATAAATTCTAAAGATACAATCAGATAAAGCTAGCCACTGCGCATACCATCTCCAAATCTAAATATTGGTTGAAGGATTTTTTTTTTTAATTTCGATCGTTTTCACCCAAACCTTAGTCTCTCACTCTCTGTCTCTCTTTACTCTGACGCTGGGACGGCTTCCTCAGCGACGATGAAGCACACAGCTGCCATTTTCTTCGTACGCCACTCCTCTATCCTCGGCGCCGGTATGGGCTGATCTCGGCCGCATGCCACGGAGCACATAATGATCAAGCCAAGGAGCTTGCCACCATGGTCCTCACAGCCTTGCTTTCTCATGCCTCTCTCGGATCTAGGCGGTCTCATGGTGAGAACGGGTAGTGGTGCGATTTCTCAATGGCAGCACAGGGAGGCAGACACTTGGGGGATGAAAGCTAAGTCGCCCGACACTGTCAGAATGTTAACACATACCCAAAACTTGCTACCGTTGATCAATGTTATCGGGCATGGTGAGGTGAATCAAGCCCAATAATCGAGCATTACCCTCAGAGTCGAACAACAATCCTCCCAACATTCCCTAGCAAGGAAGCAACTACCAAGAATCAACAAAAAAAACAAGGAAGCAACGATCAAGAATCAACCAAAAAAAATATACTACTACTAGTAGTACCACCATATAGTGAAGACGAAGGAACGTGCATGAAGTTCAGTTCAGGGGAGGTCGTTGTGGATATTTGTCCCTGTCCGACATGTCAATCTTTTTCAAAGAAACACAACGGGGAAGCATTGAATTGGAATTTGAAAGGTACCCAATAGCTTTATTCAATCAAACTGACAAAAAAGATTACTGTGGCTGATACGACAAACAAGCTACTGATAATTTAATCATCGTCGCCACAAATAAAAGTGAAAGGCAGACCCAAAGATCACAACCTATATTGTCCCACAGCGATTTGTGAAATTTAAAAAATAAAGAACAGAAACTGGACTCTGTTGCATTACAACCTAATGTCCCAAAGCGATCCATATTTAAAATCTAAAAATATATAGAATGAAAACTGAACTATTCTCCATCGTGAACACTATTGCATTACACCCTATTGTCCCATGCATGCGTTACAACATGTACTGGAGATTTCCTTTTCAACTATTCTCCATCGTCTGCAGTTTGTGTAATCCAGCAGGGTGTATACAGAAAAGATGATTCTAAAAGCCGTTCATTTGATAATTCTTTGTCATATCCTGCTGGATATATATTGCCCAAGACTTCAACCTTGGAGCTATTCAAGTGATAGGCCAATCCTCGCGTTATTGATTCACTCAAGAAGATAATCTCTTTGCGCGGATGAAACCCAAGAATATCCACGTACCCAGTGTGTCCACATTCATCATCAGAGCTCCATGTAAATTTCTCATCTTCAGATGCTTGTGAGGTCCATTCAATTTTCTCTTCTGCTGGTGCTTCCATATCGTGATCTCTATTGCGATTATTGTAATAGTAATTAATATCCTGCAAGGCCCAAGGTCCTGTATACTGAAGCTTATGCTTCAACAACCACTTAAAAAGGTCCCTGTCATGCTTCAGAACCCATTCCATCTGATAGCCTGATTCATCAAGATTCCAAACTTGAACTCTGCATCTTCCCTGGATTGACGCACAACAAACCCCCTTAGATGACTTCCCTAGATAAAATTGTGGATAGTTTTTTCCTTCAACACCTGGTGGTGGTTTAATCACATGATACTTTTCACTCGACAAAGATATTCTGTAATATTAAATTGATCGTTGTTAAGAAAGATAAAAACCAAAGGATGCGAAAATTAAACAACTTGATAAAAAAAAAATTAAAACCGAATAAAATGACAATGCGTAACGAGTTAGTATGTACCTCATAACATAATTAGTTTGACAATGCACATATAATGCTCCTCGCCAGTACACAGCATTGCGTTGGTCTCCTGGCCAGTGTCTCATGCCAGACACGGTTCCGATGGAATCACCTTCTCGAGCAAAAGACCTTTCCTCCCACTGTCCGGTTCTAGATGAGAACACATGTAAGATGCATAACGACGGTGGCCACTCAGATTGTTCTATCTCTGCATCCCTAGAACTGTCGTAGAGATAATCTCCAGGCTTTCTCACCCAATGAAAACGGGTAATTGAAACCACCTCGAAGTATGGCGATTCGATCGGATCGTACGCGAGGTACTCGACTTGGAAGGTGTCCTTGATCTCCATGGGCGGGGGTGGGCACGGGGGCACTGGAGCCACCCATCGAGTGGCCGGATTAAGCACGTAGCCAATCTCACCGTCGTTGTCGTCGTTCTCGTGGATCAGCACAAGACCATTGCAGTGGTCGTCTACGTAGCCCCAGGAATCGGCCTGAGGCAGGTAGTCGTGCTTACCGGAGATGCAGGGGCCGTCCGAGTGGGGCGCAAAGAACTCCGAGAGGTAGTAGTTGTGGAAGTTTATGAAGAGCCCACCCAGCGACAAGGGGAGGAGATCCGCCCGCAGCAGGCGACGGGCGTCGACGACGGCGAGCCACGCCTTGCAGACGCACCTGGACACGGCGAGTCCACGCGGCGGGAGGCGGCGGAGCACGTCCGCTAGCACGTCGTCGGGGAGAATCGCCAGCGGGCACGTCTTATCCTCTGCCGCAGCCTCACCCTGGTCCCGGCGATCCATCACATGATCCGCGCGACGCGCACTGGGAAGCAGCGAAGCAATTGAGTATCCTCCCTTGGGATATCAGCTGAATTGACTTGTGGGAACGAATGCCGGTTGGATCGGAAATTCGGAAGGTCGATCGGGTACTCGGATCAGGGATTTGGATCGGACTGTATTTTTTCCGTGAGACTTTTCTGCCATAAAAGATCGCAATGCCATGTGGATCCCTGGAAAAATTTAGCGGTCTTTAGCGTCACTACTCTAACTTTTTCGTGTCCTCCATGCCACTTCTGACAGTTTGGGCTCTAACGCCGTCAAACTGCAGGTGTGAAAAGACAAAAATACACTTAAGTCTAAATATGTTATTAATTTTTTTTTGAGCATCTTAACGACTTCAAATAAAAAAACTCAAAACTAGAAAGTTATACATCTCATCGAGATCTATAATTTTCATATAAAATTTATTTTCATTTAATTCCGCAAAAAAATATGATTTAATATAATTAATATATCTTAGAAAACTCATTATCTTAGAAAAATATGATTTTTCGCGGAAGGCAACAGAGCATGTAGGGGGATGGCGATGCGACGTGACACGGCGACGCGGCAGGGGATGGCGACACGACGTGGCACGACGACGCGGTGGGGGACAGGCCCCCGCAAGTAGACGTGGGGGCACGCTCGTTCTATTCAACCTGTTCGCTTGTTGGTTTCAGCCAGTCCAAACCAGCCAGCCAACAGTGTTTTCCTCTCACAATAAACCAGCATCAGTCAGCCTAAACCAGCCCAGAAACCAACCAGCGAACATGCCCATTGTATCGGATAGGTGTGCTTATTTACATTTTTTTATTCGATGAGATTGGATGACACCTGTTATCTCAATCGGATGGCCCCGAGGTGCGTCCGGACACGTGCTCGCGCCGGACATCCGGGCGCTAGTTGCGTCGTTTCAAAATACAACTTCGATTAAATTAACTTGTCCCGGGCGCAACCACGAGTCCAAATGAGCCCCAACTCGATTTGCTTGCGTACGTTGCACGTGGATCCCAGCTCAAAAAACACATTGTGCTTGATAAAACAAAATTGTGGTGCTGTGCTTGAACTTTATCTTCTGTTTATCAGTCATAATGCTTCATGGTTAAGTATTATGAATGCCCAAGTCTCGCCTTAGAGTTTCTAGGAACAACTTCCAAATGGCCTTTGACTCCACCTCACAACGGCAAGTGCAATACGAAATCTTCAATCATTGGGATCTATAATAACAACTGTAATCGGACTGGGCAATCAGTTTAAACCAACAAGTTTGGTTCGGTATTTCGGTTTTTAAAAAGTTTGCTTTTCAGAATTAGTTAACCGATCGGTTATTCGTAGAATCAGAAACCAACGACTTTGGTGTCGGTTTCATCGGTGCGTTTTTTTCGGTTTAACCGAAAAACCGAAGACCTCCAGCGCCAGGTCGCCCCTTGCACATGCCGCAGCCGCCCTGCAGCTTCGCTCGCCGCGCCTGTAGCCCCAGCTCGCCACCGCCGCTCTTGCAGCCCCGCTCGTGACCGCCACCACTCCTACAGCCCCGCTCGCGATCGCCGCTCCCTGCAGTTGCCGCATCCACCTGCCAAGACTGCTCGCCGCCGATCCTGCAGCCCCGCTCGCAACCGCCGCTCCCTGCAGTTGTGGACCCTGTGTCTTGCTCCCGATGGCCGCTGCTCACTGCTCGCCTTCGCCTCGCTGCCACTCTCCGCTCGCCGCTCGCCAGTGGCCGCCGGTGCGCCTGCGCGCTCTCCCTGCTCGCACGCGCCACACAGGCCATGCCCCGCTCGCCAGTGGCTTGGGGCGAGGGTGGGGGTTGTGGGCTGGCTTAGAGAGCAAGTGGGCTATGGTGGGCTGCGACCTAGGACAGACAGAACGTGAAGCCAGGGCTGCAAGCCGGTGCTTCCTTCACTGTTCGGTTTCACGGTAGTTTGGTTCTCCGTGACTCTGAAACCGAAGCCAAAACCGACACTCGAACTTTCAGAAAATCAAAACCGACGCCAAAATAAAAAACCGAAAAAACTAACATTTCGATTCGGTTCGGCTCAGTCTTTTGTTTTTGATAAAAAAAGTGCCCTGCCTAAGTTGTCAATATCTATCCACCAAACTTTGTTTTGATATAGCAACTATCTAAGCATATCAGAGGTCTACATCCAGCCAAGAAACCCCTTTTGCAGCCATCTAAAGACATATACAATGTGGAGAAGTGAGTGTTCTGAACATTAAAAAAGAATGAAGAACTTCCTAGATCGCTCCTTATTTCTTGGCCATAGTTTCAAAGTTTACTGTACTGTTCACTCTCATTACCATATATCTTCTTTCTGGCTATCCTTCGTGCTCTAGCTAACTTGGACCTTGAAGGAGTCAGGTTCCAATCCTTTTGAACTATCCTTAAAAAACTAGCTGCGGTCATCATCTTGTCATTAGCTCTTAAGATCATCTCCAGCAACACCCCTACTCTTGATTTAGGTAGTGGAGGCCCAAAAAACCAACTCCAGGAGGACCCCTACTAGACCCTCACATTTGTTGGCATCTTATTTCCCCTCTCTCAATACCTACTCCTATTGCCCCCCTACTCCACCGTGCAAATTTTTTCCCCACACAGATTTTTCCCGAGATTGCTCCGGTGCTCCCGCGACTTTTCTCAGCGGCTTCCTCGGTGGCGCGGCCTTCTCCGGTGGTGCGTCCCTGCCCGACGTGGCCTTCCTCGGCTGCGCAGCCTGCCCCGGCACCTTCCCTGGCGGCTTCCTCGGCTGCGGGCGCCGACATCCGCCCTCCCCCACGTGACTTCCCCGGTGACGCGACCAGCCCCCGCGACTTGCGGGCTGCGGACGCTGGCGTCCGCCCTTCTGATCCCTAGCGCGGCTTCTTCCCCTGGCATGGCAGGCTGTGGCCAGCGGCGTCCGCCCTCCCCCACGCGACTTCCCCGGCATGTGGATCCCACATGTCATTCACTGCTAGGATAGTTTTTGGGGTCTGTTTTAGGTAGTGCTACTGGAGCAAACAAGAAAAAATAGGTGGCTACCCAAATCAAGAAGTAGGGGGTCTGATTTAGGTAGTATTGATGGAGATACTCTAAGGTCTTATTGTACTTCTCAGCCAACCAATTAGAAGTACATCTTTTCAGGACCCCTTGGTTTTGACAATTGTGACTACCTTCATAAGTCTTCACGATAAAGGTCTTCACTCTACTACCATAAGGAACATACAAGGTCTAGGGGCAACCTTCAGCACAGTGTGCCCTAATTCTCTTCTTATCATTCTTGGACATCTTGATTTCCACCCTATTCTTCATGCTGTACTCATTGATTGCAGCTCTAACCATTTCCACAAAATCAAATACCATGCCCACCTTAAATATTTGATTATTCAAGTTTTCATTCCTGAAACTACTGAATCTCATATTCACTTGGCCCTCTCTTTCATCAGGTGGAAGTTGCAACTCTTCATCTTTACTAGATAGGTCATTTGGATCATCAGTTGGCGTTTTAGCTTTCACCCCCTTTAACCTGCTTCCTTTGGCCTTCTTTGCCTTTGCAATCTGTAGTGCTTTATCCACACTGTCATCTATTCTATGTATTCCTCGTATAAGTCATTAATCTCCTTCGTCCACACCTCATTGTCACTGTCCACAAAATAGTTAGAATCCTCACTATCATCTCCGCTGCCACTGTCATTGTTTGCATCATGGGTTGTCTCCATCCTCAAATCACTGTAAAATTTAGGCAATTTATCTACTTTATCCTCAAATCACAGGGCTAATGACTTTGGGAAGCTCTGTCACTGCGTTAACCACCACATCATCCCACGTAAATCCGCCAATAATGTCGTCATGGTCAAAGTACATAACCAATGTCTTCACCATATATCAACCACTAAGCACATAGCATTTGTATCTGAATCAGTATCCATAGTACTCAGGGTGTGTTTGGTTGAGCTATGGCTGTGGGAAAAAGCTGCTGTGGGCTGTGAGCTGTGAGAAAGCTGCCGTGGGCTGTGAGCTGTAGAAAAGCTGAAAGCTGTTTGGTTAAACAAGTATAAAATATACCTTCCATCTTTATCTCTCTTGAAACAACTATGAAAGAGCTTTTTATTCCACCAATTTCGAAAAGCAGAAAGCCAAAAGCTAAAAGCAAGATCAAACCAGCTTTCAAAACTGTACTACGGAAAAACAGCTGCTTCTGAAAAAACCGCCTGAAAAAGCAGTCCCTTTGGTTGGGCTTTTAGCTTTTGGAGCCAAAAGCCAAAGCCAAAAGCCCAACCAAACGGACCCTCAAGCCATCTTCCATTCCCTTACCTGGCAGCAACCAATACATCTTCAAGGTAGTGCTCTTTAATTTCGATAGTCAAGTTGTTCAGCAAAGTCATCGAACCACAACATGGACCAAGTATCAACATCATAGTAATCAAACCAGCTTATCTTCTCATCCACATAGGACCTCTAATTTCCAGAACCAACAAAAAGTCCACCAGGATGAATTTCAATAGTGAACACATCATCATTGTTATCTACAATGCAAAAATTGTACGAATACACTATATTAGTATTTCGCCATGGTCAAAACCCCACATATCCACCTCTCTTTAATCCATTGCAAAAATTGTACAAATACACGACATCAGTATTTCACAGTCCCCAACTTTACACTAGTAAACCCCATATACTATTTGGCCAACAATAGAAGCTACCAAGTTCAACGAAAAGAACATACGCCATTTGATTCTAATGTGATATAATGTCTTATCTTAGACTAAATCAAAGAATCCATCCCTAACACAATGACAAGATTAATTGGGAAAATAACAATTGTACAATACACTATATTAGTATTTCGGCAACAATTTTATGATTGAAGGGGGACCATGACGCGTGACGCCTAAGAGGGGGGGGTGAATTAGGCAACTAAAAACTCTAACTCTAAACTATGGCCTCTTTTTATATTCTTAGCAAAACCTATGCAAAGGATAAACTATCTAAATGTGCAACTACAGTTTTGCTAGTGTGTCGGTATCTCTACCGCAAAAGGAGTTATGCAAACAATATAAATGCGGAAGCTAAATAGTAAGGTAGAGATATGCAAACTTCCATCAATGACTCCGGTATTTTTACCGAGGTATCGAGAAGTTGAAAGCTCTAGTTTGGTTTTCGTGAATTGATGAAACCCTAAGTGCTAACCTAGTTCATCAAGTGATCATGAGATAGGTAGCACACTTCAAGTAGAGAAGCAAATGAAGATCATAACATGACAATGGTGATAGCATGGAGATGATCAAGGGCTTAAACTTGAAGAGAAGAAAGAGAAAAACAAAAAGCTCAAGGCAAAGGTATAACTTGTAGGAGCTATTTTGTTTTGGTGATCAAGACACTTAGAGAGTGTGATCACATTTAGATTTGATAGCTGTACTATTAAGAGGGGTGAAACTCGTATCGGAATGCGGTTATCAAAGTGCCACTAGATGCTCTAACTCATTGCATATGCATTTAGGATCTAGTGGAGTGCTAACACCCTTGATAATATTTGTGAAAATATGCTAACACATGTGCACAAGGTGTGTGCAGGGTTGAGATGGGTTTGGGTCCCTCTCTCCCTCCCGCCGAGCAAGCTCGGCGGGATTCGATGCTTTTGGGAAAATGAAATGCCTATTTTCTATTGCGCCGGATGCAAATTCTTGGTGGTTGGCACATTGGAGCAAGGGTGGAGAAGATAGAAGTGAGAACAGAGCTGATGCCAGCGCCGGTCCAGTGACCGGACGCTGAATCCAGAAGCACCGGACGCTGACTGCCTGCATCCGGTCGCGTTGACTGTCGGTACAGTGGCTAGGGTTTACCACCGGACGCTGGCTGTGTCCGGTCGAGGTGGACCGGACACGTCCGGTCGAGGAAAACTAGGTTTTGACCCTTACTGTACTCGACCGGACGCTGAGGTTCCAGCGTCCGGTCAGTTTTAACCGGATGCGTCTGGTCGAGGTCGGTACCTTATTGGAAACGACCGGACGCTGGGGGTTCAGCGTCTGGTCAGTTGAAGCTGCTGCGTTCGGTCAGCGTTATAGCCGTTGGAATCTGACGAACAGCGTTTGAAGGCGATGACACATGGCGTCCATCTGTGGACCGGACACTGAGCCCAGGGTCCGGTCAAGTGGACCGGAGCATCCGGTCAGAGCGCAGAGTACCCAGTGAAGGGGTACAACGGCTCTATTTCGTGGGGGCTTCTATTTAAGCCCTATGGCCGGCTGTGGCTCACATCTTTGGCCATTTTCATTGACATAGCAACCTTGTGAGCTAAGCCAAAGCCCTCCCACTCATCTACATCATTGATTCATCATCATAGTGAGATTGGGAGTGATCCAAGTGCATTGCTTGAGTGATTGCATCTAGAGGCACTTAGTGATCGTGTTTTGCTGCGGATTTCGCTTGTTACTCTTGGTGGTTGCCGCCACCTAGACGGCTTGGAGCAGCAAGGATTGTCGAGAGGAGGTGGTGATTGTCTCCGGCTCCGATCGTGGTGATTGTGAGGGGTTCTTGACTTTTCCCCGACGGAGCGCCAAAAGGTACTCTAGTGGATTGCTCGTGGCTTGTGTGATCCTCATCTTGTGTTGGTTGTGCGGCACCCTATTGAGGGTTTGGCGTGTGAAGCCAATTAGCGCGTGAACCTCCAAGTGAGTGAATCGCCACAACGAGGACTAGCTTGCCGGCAAGCAAGTGAACCTCGGTAAAAATCATTGTGTTCATCATTGATTCCGAAGTGATTGGTCATCATTGTTATTCATCTCCGTGATTGATTGGTTCATTCATCTACATGGCGGTATAACCCTCTTGATCACTCTCTTTACTTTACCGCAAACTAGTTGACAAGCTCTTTAGTGTAGCTAGTTGTGAAAGCTTGCATGCTTGGTTGGTGTGGCTCTTTAGTTAGCCTTTGAAAGCACACTAACATAGGGTAGTGTCATTGCTCTTGTGTGAATTGACACTATCTAAACTAGAATTTTGGTAGGTGGCTTGCATTTTGAGTAGGCTAGCGCAACACTCGCTTCGCCTCATAATTGTCTAACCATTTGGTTAAGTGTTGTTGTAAAAAATTTTATTAGGCTATTCACCCCCCCTCTAGCTATTAGGACCTTTCAGAAGTGCGCAAGCTTCCCCCTAGTCCTCGTTGGAGCCCCTCGCAAGGAATCCCTCGCAAGGGCCAAGCTCCCGGTCGGGTACCTCCGTGGATAGCATCGGGCCTTCCCCACGCGCAAGTGGGTGTCCGACGTGCCTTCCGGCAAACCTCTCCCGGCTACTCCCCATCGTCTTCATTATCAAGCTTTCGGCCGAACCGCCGCGGGCCTTGTTCCCTTCGGTACATGGTGGCGGCCACACCACAAACGCAATTGGTGTGATCTCGCAAGACCACAAGCCCCTCCGATGTACAACAATGGTGCGCAAGCACCGAGTGGTAAGAGGTATGCAAACCTCACTAAACACTAGGCCTAAACCTAGAGCAAGCACATAAGCGGTGGTCTAATCAATCTAAGCACTTCGCAAAGCACCTACGCTAATCACCTAATGAATCACTAATCACTATGCAAGTGGAGATCACTAAAATGGTGTATCAACACACTTGGTATGTTTCCTTAGCTCCACCCACTCAAATGGCTGGTTGGGGGGGTCTATTTATAAGCCCCACTGAGAAAGTAGCCATTGGGGACGAAACCCGCTTTTCTGCTACTGACCGAACACGTCCGGTCATCCCGACTGTTGGAGCGTGCGCGTTGATCGGACTCAGCTCAGAGTCCGGTTATCATCGACCGGACGCGTCCGGTCGCGCTGGCGCCGCTCTGGAACCTCTCTGGACTCGATCGGACGCTACACTTCATGCGTCTGGTCATCCACTGTGCTGCGTCCGGTCACGCTGAAAACACTGCCGTGATGATGAACAATGTCACTGGTGCGTCCGGTCACTGCTTCGCTCAGCGTCCGTTCACAGTTGCCGACACCTGCTGTTGCCTGGCACTTGATCGGAGCGTTCGGTCACTCATAGGACCGTGCCCGGTCACCTCTGCCGAGCTCGTTTCTTCGCGATCTTACGTCTGGCTTGGTTTCAACCTTTGTGCTTAGACTTTGCTTGACCTTGTATGTCTTCTATGCATCTTCACATGTCTTTCTTGAGGTGTTGTCATTGATCATCGGATCATCACGTCGCCTTCGTCCAAGTCACGTTTTGCATCCTATTGAACTACAAAACAAACACTTGCAAATTCATTGGTCCAATTTGGTTGTGTTGGTCATCAAACACCAAAATCCAAAGTAAAATGGCCTAGGGTCCATTTTCTTTATAATCTCCCCCTTTTTTGGTGATTGATGACAACACAACCAAAACAAGTAAATAATAAAAATTTTGGAATTTAAAAACTATCTACTTGCTAGGATGCAATGCAAAAGGCAAGGTTATATGATGCTAAAAGATACCACATGTAAACATCTTTGGAAGCTTATCTTGCCCTTGCAAATGTCCCCATGTGGCATTATGGATTTAAGTCTCCCCATAACTCCATAATCCACTATTCTCCCTTTCTCGGACCATTACCAATTGAAAACTATTACTATTACAACTTGTAAATTATAATGATTGGGCTTGCTTTTGGTCCTACAAATTCTCTCCATTTAGAATCAAACACCGAAAAGGAAGACATTAGTAGCACAAGGGAGGATCAAACTTTGTGATCCTTTGTATGTGGAGTGGAATAGGTCACAAAATTTGACTCTCACATTACATAGACTAAGCTCCCCCTAAATATATACATACATATGATGAAGAATGTAGTTTATGCATAATTAGCAAATTAATGCTCAAGGGAGTTTAATCTATATAGTGCATGGAGAAAGCATATAAATACCAAAGTGAAATCAACATGATGATATCGGTTTAGAAATACCACATGTGCTTTCTAAACCGATATCATCATGTTGATTAATACCACTTGCAATAGATGGTGGATATTTGAAGTATGATGCTTAACTCTGGGGACTCCATTTTCCTTGCAATGAGACTACTACACACATGATAAGCTTGAAATGGTATTAGTCTCAAAGCATCCAACTTGTAGAGTAACCTCCCCCTAAATTTGTGCACACAAGTATGGAATACTTGTAGGAGACATGCACATTGATTTTAGAATAAAAAATACCACTTGAAAGATGACATCACATGAATGTGAGAATCATTTTCGAAAGTAATATTCGGGAAAAATTATCTACAATTTAGACTTTGGCACATATTAGATGAACAATTGCAAAACAAGCTATGTGCCGTGCTCCTAAACAATTTAAACCATGTAGGTTTGCTCCAAGGGTTAAGAATGAAACCGAGCAAGCCTACCATAAGGTATACCTAGTGTATGCATACCAATTGAAAGGATTAAACATGCAAATGCAAACCTAGGCATGAAAAGGAACTAGATGCTAATTGAAATTGCAAGAAATTAAATCTAGTTACCTAACATGGGAAGAAGAATTTGGGTCCTTAGTATTCACTAACCCACTTGGCAATTGACATGATCCTTTATGATGCACCCCATGAAATACACCCATACTTTGCCAAGTATCCAAATTCCCCGAAGTCCATCGGACTTCTCACTTCCCTTTCGGGATCCAAACCTTCTTGGTGCTTTTCATGTTGGAAATGATCTCCTTTGGCATCCAAATGCGTTTGGCCCCATTGTTGACTTGCTTATTCACCTTGATGGCCACCACCTTGTCATTTTTCTTCTTCTTCAAGAGATAAGGTGTGGATGCCTTTTTGTCCACCTTGTTGGTGTAGGTGTTGGAGAACTTGCTTGTTTGCTTTTTCTTTTTCTTCTTTGCTCCTCCCCCATTCTTCACCTTGCACTCATAGTACTTGTGGCCTTCCTTGTGGCATACGTAGCAAACCACGGTTTGTCCTTCATCAAGCTTCTTCACTCCCTTGACAGTGTTATCTTGATGAAGTTGGGCTTGCTCTGTTTTGCCTTTCACTTGAGTCAAGTCTTTGGTGAGGCGAGCCACTTCTTGCTTGAGTTGCTCATTCTCCTTTGCAACCTCTTGTGTGCATATTTCTACAGCAATTTTCTCAACACAAACATGGTTGCACAAGGATGAGTCTAAATATAAATCATTACAAGAAGTAGAGGCATACTTTTTAGTCATGTCAAAAATAGACCCTTCCTTTTTAGGTGCCACAGTGGGGGTAGTACCGATGACTTCAAGATTAGCAACTTTATTAGTTAGCTCATCACAATGTTTGCACATTGTTTCTATTTTAGCAATCAAACTTTTATAAGCATCTTGTGAGCTAGCTAATTTTTTCTTTAATTTTTCATTTTTCTTTACAAGTTACTCATCATTGATTGTGCAATTACTTGTTGTTGCACTAACCTCAAGTTGCTCAATTTTAGTAGATAGCTCCATATTAGGATTGGCAAAAGTTTCATATTGTTCAAGCAAAGTAGCATAAGCTTGTTGTGAGCTATCTAGTTTTTCTTTTAATTTTTCAAGCTTCTTTTGTTGACTAGTGCAAACTTTAGCAAAGTTAAGATTTTCTTGCACAATTTCATCATAAGAAGGTAGCTCATCATCACTATCACTATTATTGTCACTATCGCTAGGGATAGGCTTTTTGTTACCTTGTGCCATAAGGCACACACGAGAAGAGCTTGATGATGAGTGCTTGTGCCCTCGCCTCTTGTGATGGTCTTCTTCTTCAGTTGAAGAATCATCCCACGACCTTATTGATGTGAGGGCTTTGTCCTTGCACGCCTTCTTCTTTGTCTTGGGTGTGGGCTTGTTTGGATAAACTTCCACAAAGTGCCCCAACTCACCGCATCCATAGCATCATTTCTTTTTTTGCTCATTTCTTTGATTGGTGAAGATGAAATCTTGAATTTGGATGGGCACACCCTTGACATTGAGCCTTTGGATCATCTTCTCTACCTTGTTGATAAGTTTGATTGATTTTTCATCAAGGTCGGAGGTGGAGGAGGAAGATTGATCATCATCACTTGAATCATCATCATCCTCATCTTCTTCTTCATCTTCACTACATGTGAGAGCTTTGCCTTTGCTTGATGAAGAGGCTTCTTCTTGACCCATCTTGCGTGACATTTCAAATGCCACTATCTTGCCAATGACTATGGCTGGGGTCATGGTGCTCAAGTCCTCCATGTTGTGAAGGATGGTGATGATGCTTGCATATTTCTTTGGTGGTAGCATGGAGATGATCTTCCTCACAATGTCTACATCATCTAGCTTTGTTAATCCTATTGAATGGAGCTCATTGATAATTAGATTCAAACGAGAATATATATCGTGAACAAGCTCATCATCATTCATTTTAAAGGAATCGTAATTTTGTTTAGCTAGACAATATTTTTGCTCACAGACATTAGTTGTGCCATCATGGAGCTCTTGGAGTTTTAACCAAATTTCATGTGCCATATTTAAAGTGAACACTTGGTTAAACACATCCATGCTAAAAGATTCAAACAAGCAATTTTTAGCTCTAGCATTGAAATGAATTTCTTTTTCTTCACTCTTGGTGGGTTTTTTGAGATTCTTAATGGGTTTCATCCCGTCACGAGTGACTCTCCAAACACCCAAATCTACCGCCTCAAGGTGGCAAGCCATTCTAGCTTTATAGAAAGGGAAGTTAGTGCCGTCAAAGTGTGGAGGCCTAGAGGTATCCATCCCAACCACTCCAAATAGCGTCGGCTCAACGGCGGTGAAGCCAAAGGTCCAAATTGAGCCAACTGGCTCCAATACCATTTGAAGGGGGACCATGACGCCTAAGAGGGGGGGGATGAATTAGGCAACTTAAAACTCTAACTCTAAACTATGGCCTCTTTTTATATTCTTAGCAAAACCTATGCAAAGGATAAACTATCTAAATGTGCAACTACGGTTTTGCTAGTGTGTTGCTATCTCTACCGCAAAAGAAGTTATGCAAACAATGTAAATGCAAAAGCTAAAGAGTAAGGTAGAGATATGCAAACTCCTATCGATGACTCTGGTATTTTTACTGAGGTATCAAGAAGCGCGTAAGCTTCCCCCTAGTCCTCGTTGGAGCCCCTCGCAAGGAATCCCTCACAAGGGCTAAGCTCCCGGTCGGGTACCTCCGTGGATAGCCTCGGGCCTTCCCCACGTGCAAGTGGGTCTCCGACATGCCTTCCGGCAAACCTCTCCTGGATGCTCCCCGCCGTCTTCACTATCAAACTTCCGGCCGAACCGCCACAGGCCTTGTTCTCTTCGGTACACGGTGGCGGCCACACCACAAACGTGGTTGGTGTGATCTCGCAAGACTACAAACCCCTCCGATATACAACAATGATGCGTGCAAGCACCGAGTGGTAAGAGGTATGTAAACCTCACTAAACACTAGGCCTAAACCTAGAGCAAGCGCATAAGCGGTGGTCTAATCAACCTAAGCTTTTCGTAAAGCACCTATGCTAATCACCTAATGAATCACTAAGCACTATGCAAGTGGAGATCACTAAAATGGTGTATCAACATACTTGGTATGTTTCCTCAGCTCCACCCACTCAAATGGCCAGTTGGGGGGTCTATTTATAAGCCCCACTGAGAAAGTAGCCGTTGGGGGATGAAACACGCTTTTCTGCTACTCACCGGACGCTGATCATGTCCTGACCGGACGCGTTCGGTCGTCCCGACCGTTGGAGCGTGCGTGTTGATCGGACTCAGCTCAAAGTTTGGTCATCATAGACTGGACACGTCCGGTCGCGCCGGCGCCACTCTAGAACTTCTCTGGACTCGATTGGACGCTGCACTTCGTGCGTCCGGTCATCCACTGTGCCGCGTCCGGTCATGTTGAAAACTCTACCGTGATGATGAACAGTGTCACTGGTGCGTCCAGTCACTACTTCGCTCAGCGTCCGGTCACAGCTATCAACGCCTGCTGTTGCCTGGCACTTGATCGGAGCGTCCGATCACTCATAGGACCGCGTCTGGTCACCTCTGCCGAGCTCGTTTCTTTGCGATCTTGCGTCCGGCTTGGTTCCAACCTTCGTGCTTGGACTTTGGTTGACCTTGTATGTCTTCTATGGATCTTCACATGTCTTTCTTGAGGTGTTGATCATCGAATCATCACGTCGCCTTCGTCCAAGTCACGTTTTGCATCTTATTGAACTACAAAACAAACACTTGTAAATTCATTGGTCTAATTTGGTTGTGTTGGTCATCAAACACCAAAATCCAAAGTAAATAGGCCTAGGGTCCATTTTTCTTACAATGATGATCTAACGGTTTAGGTTAAACAAACGTATCCATATCTAATACAATTATGAGATTAATCGAGAAATGCGGCTGGATTTCAAATCAAAGCGTCTGTGTTAGGCGATAAAATTAAATGAACCAAGCATATGTTACCTTAATTTATGCTTGATTATCTTTGACCATGTTTTTTTGAATAAAGAGAGCTTTATTAGTTACTCAATTTGTGGATGAAGAGAGAGCTATACTATATATTTTCTCGCAATGTTTTACTATTGGAAGTTTCTAATAGGACGCCGTGGATCCAACTCACTGCACGAGCTACTAATTCAATTGGTAGATTACTATGAGCAATGTTCTGTGCCGTGACAAAATGTGCAGCTCTGTTTTTGTTTATCACACCAAACTATTACCATAACATATTGCATGAAAGACATGCATTATGCTCTGTAATACTACTATACTGTAATCAAAGTTTGGAAAATTACGCCAACTTTCAAGCGCCAAGGATCGATTCACAGCTACTTGACGCCTCTATTTCTATTGACTGATGGGCCTAACCATCTCTATGCAGTTAAGTCAAGATCAAGGCCCCATGAAAATCCATTAGCTGGCACATACCCCTTCGTTGCTTTTGCTTCTTCTTCCTTCTCTGTTTTCCCGATAATCAGAAAAAATAGAAAGAAGAGATCATTACATTTTATGATGATCTAGCGGTTTAAATTAAACAAAAGTACACTTAAAAAAAACAAAAATACCATGCTTAATATAAGTAATGCCCAATAAATTTGGAATACTAAATAAATTAAGAAAACTAACAATTTAATTTCCATAAAAGCTGAAAAAACAACTCAATACATTCCATATAAAACACAATTGCTAAAGGCAAAATTTGTAATAACAACTATGAAAAGTTTATAGTTTGACCGGTGATATTTTATTTAAGGCAAAAATACAGCCGTGAATTCAAGGTGACCCAAAAATTACTTAAATTTAGAAAATGATAAGAAACTAAACAATTTGTGAGAGACTTACGACAATAGATTTATTGAGGATTGAACTAAAACTAGACTATCTTGATTTGACATCAGTGTGCATCAATAGAAATTGCACAACCACATGGTAGTAGTGGGAGAAAAAAAGGTGACAGGGACAACGATAGTTTTAAGCCCAAAAAAGCCCATCAATAGTTATATGAAATTCATGATTTTGAATGCAATATGGGTGTGCAAGAACCAATACAATGAAGCAAATAAGTAAAATTACCTGCAAAAAGATATTTTCAACAAAATCTAAATACACAATGAGATAAAGCTAGCCACTGTGCGGACCATCTCCAAATCTAAATATTGGTTGAAGGAATTTTTTATTTCGGCCATTTTCATCCAAACATCTGTCTCTCACTCTTGCTCAGCCTCTCCTTACTCTGCAGTAGGGATGAAAACGGATCGGATACGGACGGATATCACCGATATTACATTTATTTTTATATTTCTGTCCGGATTCGAATACGGATAGTGTCAACTATGTCGGATAGGATACGATTGGATATCGACATCATAAATATGCGATTTGAGTATTCGGATACGGATACGGTATCGGATGTTGGATATCCAGACTCGGATACGGACAGATCTCAACCCCTCTAAACGGATTCGGTTTCGAATACGGTCGAAAAATATCCGTACCGTTTTCATCCCACTCTGCACACAGCCACTGGGACAGCTTCCTCGGCGATGGTGCAACACACAGCCAAAACCTATTTTCTTCACACACCACTCCTCTATCCTCGGCGCTAGTATGAGCTGCTCTTGACACGCCACAGAGCACATGAAGATCAAGCGAAGGATTTCACTGCCATGGTCCTCACAGCCTCGCTTTGTCTCATCTCTCTCGGATCGAGGCAGTCTCGAGGTGAGCAAGGATAGTGATAGGATTTATCGATGGTGGCACGGGGCGGCAGACACTCAGGGGAGCGGAAGAAATGTCCGCGTGCCATTCACTTTGATAAAAGCTAAATCGCCCATGGGCGTAGTCGGAATGTTAGCACACACCGAAAACTTACTGTCGATAAATGTTATCGGGCACGGTGAGGTGAATGGAGCCCAATAATCGAGCATTACCCTCATAACCATGGCGTCCACCAGAGGTAGGATGGTTGAAGGTCAATATTGATGGCTCTTTTGACAGCTCGTCCTGCATGGGAGGAGGGGGAGCAGTTCTAAGAGATGAGATTGGTAACCTAGCTAGTGGTGGTGGAGGCGCGATGGTATGAACATGTGCCGGATGTCTTGACGATTGAAGCATTGGCGGCGCAGGATGGCTTGTTGATGGCAGCATCGGCGAACGCTGATAAAATCATCCTGGAGGCGGATTGTGCTATGTTGGCGTGTCTACTGGAAGCAAAAATGGGCCGCAACTCATCTCCAGTTGCAAGTTCAAGAGCTAAGCAGGTCCTTTGTTTGTTTTCAAATATCTCTTGCAAAGAGAGAGGCAAATAATGTCGCTCACTGCTGTGCGTGTATGCTCTCGCCTTTGTTTCCTCTATGTAACTGGACAGAGATCACTCTCCAGATTGGTTGAGGGAGGTGGCATCTAAAGACTGTAATCCTGAATAAAGCTCTTGACTTTGCCCTAAAAAAACAATCAAGAATCAACGAAAAAGCAAGGAAGCAACAATCAGGAATCATTGAAAAAAATATATTACTAGTACCAGTAGTAACACCATATAGTGATGAAAGAGGAATGAGGCGTGCATATAGTTCAATGGGGGCGTTGTGGATATTTGTCCGGCATGTCAGCTATCGTTTTCAAAAAAACTGCATTGGGTATTGAATTGAAATTTGAAAGCTACCGACCAGCAGCTTTATTCAATAATCAAACTGGAAACATACAGATTACTGTGGCCCGTATGACAAACTAGCTACTGATAATTTAATCATCTTTTGTTTTAAAAAAAGAGATAATGTAACCATCATTGTAACAACAAAAAAAAGAAAAGAAAAGTAAAGGAAGGCCCAAAGATTGCCTATTGTCCCAATGCGATCCATATTTGAACGTTAAAAATAAACAACAGAAACTGGACTCTGTTGCACTACAACCTATTGTCCCAAAGCGACCTATATTTATAAAATCTAAAAATAAAGAACGGAAACTGAACTCTGTTGCAAGCTGCGTGCGTTACAACATGTACGGGAGATTTCCTTTACAACTTCAACTATTCTCCATCGTCTGCGGTTTGTGTAATCCAGCAGGGTGTGTACGGAGATTTTTTTTTATTTTTAACACATTTTAAACTATTTTTAAAACTGACACTGTTTTTTTTTCAAAACTAACACTTTTAGACGCGCCTGTTTGCACGACACGACGAAACAACTCTGCCGCGCAATGCATGGCGGTGTGGCAAGGGTGCGTACGTAGCAACGTCCCGCCCCGCTGGTCGCTGACATGGTAGGCCTTGCCGCGCCACCGATCAGGGAGTGGCTGTGACGCGCCACCCGTCAGGGCACGGCAGAGCCAAATAGAGGCCTACGGCCCAGTCCCTTTCCTCTCTCTCTGTTTCACTTCGCGTCGCACAGTAGCCGCCTCCATGTCGCCCAGGCCCCGCCGCCGCGTCATTGCCTCCCGGCTCCCCCACGGCCGGCCGCCGAATTTCCCTCCCTTGCCGGCCCCCTCCCTACCTTCCTCGAAGCTCCTTCTCGGCCTTATCAAGGTAATGAAGCTCCTCCTCGGCTTCCACTGTAGATCGAAGGATTTGAATGAGTAGTTAGAGTATGGAGGAAAATATGAGTTCGTTAGAACATTGGATTGAAGAATTAGGATTAGGATTGTCAATGTTAAGGTTAATTGGTTAGTTAGAATTATGATTACCATGTATTCTAAGGTCAATTTTTATATGAATTTTGCTTGTTTGAGTTTGCATCTCAACTTTTATATGTGAATAAATATATGGACACACTGTTGATGTACCGAATTTTATTTTTTACTGACCAAAGTATAGTTTTTATATAGTTTTCATGTTTGCATCTAAGATAGAGTTTGCACCAAAGTGTAGGTTATATTTTATTTGTTGTAATGCAAATGGTTCTCATTGACATTAATTTGTGATGTTTTGATTTTTGTTTGTTAAATTACAACCGTTTTGTTAGATGCAAGAAATGTATCGGGAGGAGTTTTGGCGAAAACGGGGTCGTCCTCGAGAATTATACCCCGACGCGTCTAGTAAAGATACCCCCGTCCCTCCTGACCTCCCTGTCCCTAACTATGACCGTGGTTTCCCGGCCGATGTGTTTCAATCGAGACATCCAGACACAGCGGCGCGTTGCTTCTACACATGCAGTCGTTTTAATGTAAGTAATTGTTTCCACTATCTTTTTTTCTTCATTTGTATAAGTAGGTTACTAATATTTTATTGGAATCTTGTTGTGTAGGCCCATGAGGGGTGCTTTTTCTTTCAGTGGATCGACGGTGCAGACAAGTTTGACCCTAGGTACCCTCCTTTTCGACGATTGATGTAGAGGGAGACAT